>NC_142930.1:66850540-66853040 GCF_046866305.1 Octopus bimaculoides
TCTGTAAAGTGGTTGGCATTAGGAAGGGCATCCAGCTGTAGAAACCAAGTCGTATAACACAAGAACCTGGTGCCGCTCACCAACTTGCCAGCTCTAGTTATACTGTCCAACCCATGTCAGCATGGAAAACGGATGTTGATGATATGTGTGTGTGTGTGTGTGTGTGTGTGTATGTGTACACTCACTTAAACACACACACACAATCATTGTTGAAGCAGAAATAATGACACTTAAGGATGAATTAATACACCTGGCCTATATACAGTAACAATAAGATGGTAATATGGTGGCCTTATCTTAGGTTCTGTACTGATTTAATCAGCCTATTTACAATATCATAATACAAAATCTGCTGGGGAGTTACAAAAAGTATACCTTTAACCAAGTCCTTCAGTTAAATATTAGATTTCGAAGCTGTTAGATAAACAGATCATAGTTTAGGTCAGCAGGGAAATATTTTTACCTGAATAGTCATTGTGGTTTAAATTGAGCACCCTGTATAGAACACAGTGATAAAATTATATAGTATCATGGCTCAGAAATGTTTTTTGGAGTAGTATCATTCAAGGTCAGGTAATATTTCTTTGATCCTAAGTATTTAAAATCACTATGATCTTGTTACCTCATGTTTACTACTGTTGGACATCTCAGGAAAGCCTTATTATATCTAGACAGCCTGTTAATGTTTTGGCCTATCAACTAAAAACTTGATGGTTTATATTTCATCACTGGCACTACTATGTGAATGAGCAAGACATATAATTTTCAGTTGTCTGACTGACTTCATTATTAATAAAGTACCATGAAGAAGTATAACTAATTGCTGTTTGCATTATGGGTACTGCAAATGGTGATTAATGCATTAGCTCAAATCCTCTTACAGCTGAAAAATGTACACAAATTCCTTCTGAAAGGGTAAAGGTATTATTCAACTGTTTTAGTCCTTGAAACAGATTGACACTTTTTAAATAATGACAGTAGGGAAAAAGGAAAAGAATATTCATACAATGCTTAGGCATATGATTTACGACATTTAATTTGGCACCTCACATTTCTGAGATTGTAAGAGGATATTTCTTTTCATCCTCTTAGATGTTGATAGAAGTTTTACTTGAATAGTTTATTTAATTGGCTATATACTATGCCATTACAAAAAAACAAAAAACAAAAACGAAAACAATCTTTTACTTAATATGTGAAAATTATTTCATTTGGTTTATTGTGGCATGGATTAGTGTGTGAGATTACTTTGTCACCAAACTGAAGTTATGAATTCATTTTGCTTCAAAGATATAACTGCTTCCCTTTAGTTGCTAAATGCCTCAGGAAAGGCATGAGCTTTAAAACTTCATGATTTTCCTTTTCTATGCATGTGAAAATTTTTATGTAAGAAATGCTACTTGACAAACAATCCTTGACCTGATTGATATTTCCAGTTGGAATCATTTAACTTAGTTTACTAACACCCTTAGAAAAGATATAAATGTCACAACTTCCTGTATGAATGTGTGGCATAGAGTGTCTCTGTTAGAAATCCTTATTTGTACAGTCCTGTCCTTAGTGGATAAGTTAAAAAAATGCTGTTTATCTGTCAAATAGCAAAACATTGAGTGAAGTGTTTACCTTATCACTCACTGTAATGACCTCACTTGTTTTATATTACAGACATATTTGTAATAATTGATATAAATAGTGAACTAGTTCCAGAATACCTCAGTATTAAATACTTTAATGGTTGAATTTTATGTGAAATGAACAGTTCATTAGCTGAAACTAACTAAACGTTTCTCCTCATTCTTAGTCATTGAAATATAAACTGAAATAAGCTGAGAATACATGGACATACTCCAATAATCTTATGTAGTTAGAAAATACTTATGTATTATTATTATTATTTTTTTGCTATTCTTTTGTTGTAACAGTTGGTGTAGGCATGGCTGTGTGGTCAGAAGCTTGCTTCCCAACCACATAGTTCTGGTTTTAGTCTAACTGTATGCCAAGTGTCTTCTACTATAGCCTCAGCCTAACCAAAACCTTGTGAGTGGATTTGGTAGATGCACATTGAAAGAAGCCCATCGTATATACATACATTTATACATACATATCATCATCATCATCATCATCGTTTAATGTCCGCCTTCCATGCTAGCATGGGTTGGACGATTTGACTGAGGACTGGTGAAACCGGATGGCAACACCAGGCTCCAGTCTGATTTGGCAGAGTTTCTACAGCTGGATGCCCTTCCTAACGCCAACCACTCAGAGAGTGTAGTGGGTGCTTTTACATGTCACCCGCACGAAAACGGCCACGCTCGAAATGGTGTCTTTTATGTGCCACCCGCACAAGCCAGTCCAGGGGCACTGGCAACGATCTTGCTCGAAAATCCTACGGGAGCCAGTCAGGCGGTACTGGCAACGGCCACGCTCAAAATGGTGCATCTCATGTGCCACCCGCACAAGAACCAGTCCAGGGGCACTGGCAACGATCTTACTTGGCTTG
>NC_142930.1:66858040-67005540 GCF_046866305.1 Octopus bimaculoides
CCTTTATTGATGGCATTCAGTTTCATTCCCTCGATGTCTACTTCATATATATGTTAAACAACTAGATATGTGAATTTCAGATTTGTGATTTCATTCTAGGGACAAGAGACATTGACAACCATCTAAAGGATTATGTAAAACCTCAGGCAATAAATTTAAAGTATGAATAATTTGAATGGTTGTGTTTTTAGTATTGTTTCTACTCTCACACAGATTAATGCTAAAACCACTTACATAAATTGTGATTGAAAAGTTTTACAGACACTGTTGACAATATCTAATTCAGAAATTATTACTGAGAGAGAGAGAGAGAGAGAGGGAGAGGGAGAGAGGGAGAGAGGGAGAGAGGGAGAGAAAGAACAATATATAGAAATTTACACAAAATGCAGGCTTATCCACTATGAGATTTGTACATAATCAAGGATCTTTCAGTTCTGAGTAGTCAAAAGAAATTTTATTTTCAAAGTTTGTAATGTTAGATGATAAATGTTTGCCATACCTTTGTCAGCCAAACTGAAAATTCACAGTTCAGTGCTTTCTATTAAGAAGTATATCCAGCTGTGCAAATACTTGTTCCAACAATTCATTTGGAAGTATCAAAATTTTTAGTCTCATCTCACCAGTTAGCAACTAGCAGTGAATGTAAGTTAGTAAAAAAAAATGTAGTTTTAGTTCTTTTTAAATCAACATTTAAGTCAAATTCATTTCTGGCTTACTGCTTATCTGATGCAATTACTGCAAATTAAATTCTTCCTTGTAGATAAAGAGTGCCACTGCTAAGAATGTTGAAAAACCTGCAAGCTGAGAAGTAAACCAAATTCCCTTTGTTCAATTTTGAGAAAATCCATTATTTTGACAATTCTAAAGATTTAGTTAGATATGAAGCTTTCCTTCACATCATCATCATCATCATCATCGTTTAACGTCCGCTTTCCATGCTAGCATGGGTTGGACGATTTGACTGAGGACTGGTGAAACCGGATGGCAACACCAGGCTCCAATCTAATTTGGTAGAGTTTCTACAGCTGGATGCCCTTCCTAACGCCAACCACTCAGAGAGTGTAGTGGGTGCTTTTACGTGTCACCCGCACGAAAACGGCCACGCTCGAAATGGTGTCTTTTATGTGCCACCCACACAAGCCAGTCCAGGGGCACTGGCAACGATCTCACTCGAAAATCCTACGGGAGCCAGTCAGGCGGTACTGGCAACGGCCACGCTCAAAATGGTGCATCTCATGTGCCACCCGCACAGGAGCCAGTCCAGGGGCACTGGCAACGATCTTACTTGGCTTGCCGGGTCTTCTCACGCACAGCACATTTCCAAAGGTCTCGGTCAGTAGTCATTGCCTCGGTGAGGCCCAATGTACGAAGGTCTTGCCTCACCACCTCAGCCCAGGTCTTCCTGGGCCTACCTCTTCCACGGGTTCCCTCAACTGTTAGGGTGTGGCACTTTTTCACGCAGCTATCCTCATCCATTCTCACCACATGTCCATACCAGCGCAATCGTCTCTCTTGCACACCACAACTGATGCTTCTAATGTTCAGCTTTTCTCTCAAGACATCATCAAATTAACTCAGTTTTTGTCATATTTGTAATATATTTTTCCTAACAGTAGTAATATAAATGTGGACAAAGCTCATTAACTTATCTTTTTCTTGAGTTTTTCTTTTCAGCCTGTGATAGTTGATGAAAATTATTTTGATTTAGGAATAGAAATTAAAAATAAAATGGAGCCCTGGAGTTTATGTGAAAGGATGAAAAGTTTTAAAAGGAGAGGGAAAAAAAAAGTTAAGATTTATTTGTAGG
The DNA here is from genome assembly GCF_046866305.1 of Octopus bimaculoides. Taxonomy (NCBI): domain Eukaryota; kingdom Metazoa; phylum Mollusca; class Cephalopoda; order Octopoda; family Octopodidae; genus Octopus; species Octopus bimaculoides. The sequence continues at coordinate 66,859,848 of NC_142930.1, forward strand.
TTAAAATATTTTTCATTAACTCTACCTAGTGGTCATTATCGGTTTAACCCTTTAGCATTCAGATTATCCTGTCAAATGTAATATTGAGTTATTCATATTGTTTGAATTTATTATGCATTAACTCGTAGCTTTCAGATTTTGATGATGTGATTGTTTATATTTACACAATGACCTAATAGGATAGGTGTGAGAAGCCAAATCTGGCCAGTGAACATAAAACGGGTAGAACATTTTGGCCGGATATGACCGGTTTAAATGCTAAAAGGTTAAGTTTCATTTTTCCTCACTGACTTTGATTGCATAGTCTTAATCTGATTAGTCAATCTCTCTCTATTGATCCCTTTCTTTTAATATTCAATTTGTGAGGCTTAACTTTCCAAGATCTACCTTTAAACCTCCCTTAATTCTTCTCTTTCAGTGGTACTGGTTATTTCTGTTTCTGGGTTAAAATTCTTCTTCTCACAATAACATTGTATTAATATTGATGCAGTAGAGTTTGAGATTGGTTTTGATTCCTGAATTATTATCTTCATTTACATCATTAATATGAAACATACATTCATTAGATCAAATATTATTACTGTATAACCATTGTACTGTGTACACGAGCAAGGCATATAACACTAATTGCGTAAGTCTCTCTAGTTGACAAAGTAGTTCCGCTCCTATAATGTAGTTAAATGGTTATTTGTAGTATTGTAAAATTGTGGGGGGAAAAAAGACAAATTTTGGTTTCTACTCTATTAAATGTTTAACAAAGAAGTTTTAATTTCTTTTAACCCTTTCGTTACTGTATTTATTTTGAGATGCTCTGTGTTTCTTTTAATTAATTTTAAATATAACAAAGAATTTAGTAAAATAACTTAATTATCATTAAGCTAGTATTAGGAACATAAATTGTGACTAAGATTTGGTGGAAGATTTTAATTCAAAACTTATGCAAACAAAATATTTGTACTCAGAGCCAGAGCTGGTTTCAGCTGGGTTGGTAGCTGCTACAAATCTTTTTTTAAATGCCATTAAAGCCAATTTTGCATTTCCTTATCTCTGGGTTTCAGTAAAATAATGCCAGTAAAATACTGGTGTCAGTTGAATTAACTTAGAAAAACAACTTTGTATGTTGTTGAAAGACATTCTAATTTTCATGTATCTTCTGAAAATTATCTCTACTGTAATCTGAAGAGTTTAGTTCTCATTAATGCTGCATATATGTCATTCCAGTGAGTGGTCTGTTTCAGATTAAATAATAGAGATTTGACTTAGTGAAAATAAACTGTGTTGAGTATCTAAATTGATCTTGGAGGTAGAAATGCACTTCATATACTGCCTGATTACAATGTTAAAATATTCCTAGTCATTAATGCACAAATATAAACCTTCATATTATAGAAGGAGATGAAATCCAGTTAGTTGTTAAGATAACAAAATGTAACATTTTCTTTTCTTACAGTCAGTGTAAAAAGTATATAGTAAGAAACAAGACACCTGTTTATTTCAACTATTCTTTATAATACACACAAATACTCCCACTCACACACTAGTTGGTTTTATCTGGATATAGCTCCTAAGTCAAAGCAAGCAGGAAATGCTTCTTTCTTGTTTGGCAATGTAATATACCACTCATAATTCATGACATTCTATAGTCACTAAGTATGGTGTCTATGTAGTGTGCATGAAGGTACTTTTCTTAATTATATGCTTGCTCTTCTGCTTTACCTGTTTGAAATAGTTCTTATTAAGTAGCTGTCATCTAATACTTGTGTGGATGGTCCCTATCTTTTTAAAAAAATAGCTATTTTTACAGTGCATGTTAGAAGATGTTTCCAACTAATATAATGAAGTTAAGCAAATTTTCAAAATATTTTATAACTTCTAAACTTTATTTTATAAATAAAACTAACTTTAAAATAGTAAGTTAATTTTTTTTATTCCCTTACTTTCATACTTTTCTCAGTTTATTATCAGTAATTATTTATTTAACTCTTATATCATTTTTACATAGTTGCATATATTTTGTGAACAATTGTGTTTTGGTTTCCAAGAACCAGTTGCAGGTTCATAGAGTGTGTTGGGCATGATGTTTGCTTCTATTTTCATACTACTGCATTGAAAATAGAGAATAGTTGAGGCACATTTATTACTTTCATTGTTACCAAAATAGAATTTAGTGTAAGGATCTTTATATCTTGCTGTAATATGACAGCATGGTAGCTTAGGAGTGTTAGATCCACAGAATTCAGTTTCATTCCATACTACAGACAGTGCACTTATCACTTAACTGAAAAGTAAGTACTGATTCTACAAATTTGAAGAAGCACCCAGCCAATGCTTATATACTGGAAAAGAAAATTAATGAAAGATTGTAGAATGTTAAAAAATTGTTCATGAAATTTTTAGCAAGATAATGGACAATAAATGGCTGAAAATATTGTCACTTTGTGTTAGGATGCTTAATTAGAAATTTTAATATGACATACTATGCAATGCTGTTATTTCTGAGATAGAATTTTGAAAATATCAAAGCCACTTTGAATTTATTCCTAGGGTCTCAGCTATGTGTTTGTTATTTTCATGCCTGTTTTTAGATGCCCTAAAAGAATGTTACTAATTTCCCATTGCAATTAAAACATTGCTGGGCAAGTTTTTTGGTTTTCATTTTGACTTTATCTCAAGCATTTAACATATACTTCTATATAATGGACTTTATTAAAATTATGTAAACTATAACTGGCAGTACTCCAGCTTGGTCACAGCCGTTTGCTCATTTCTTGCAGATATTTCAGCATTTCTCACTTCTGGAGCAATAATGTGTAGTAGAGGATTTTATTTGCAGCAATAACATTAAATTAAAATATTAGGTTAAAACTAAAAATAAAAGAAAATCAAGATATAACAAAATAAATTTTTTTTAGGTATAATTAATTTTCTTTACAATAATATTACTGTATTTCATTCAGCTGTAGAGCAGATAATTTAAAGCATCTCAACATTTGGATTTTGTCATGAACTTGGCAATATGTAATAGCCATTCCAAAGTAGCCATGTTATACAACTGGAATATACAACTGGAATGCTTTTGTTCTCTAATTGTAAGTGACCTTTTACGTAAGGTTAACTATCTTTTAATGGGAACAACTAAATGAAATTGCTTCTTATAAAAAAAATTCAAACAAACAGAACAAAACAAATAAAGCTTATAATGTTCATATTGCAGACTTGCATTCTGGCTTCTTGCCAAGTTCCTCTACACCAATTTTGGTCAATAATCTTACCTTACACTTTTCAGCCCAAGTATCTCTGTTGGCAGTACCGTAACTGCAAAAATCAACGTATTTCTTACTTTTGTCTCCAACTATATTTTCTGTACTATAGCTTTACTGTTTACTTCTTATTTGTAATGCCTATAGTTGCCAAATGTAACGAAGTCTCCTCTGTCTCTATGCAAAGTAACTGGACATCGTTACCATCTAACTATCATCTTCAAAGTCTACTTCATCATGTTAAGATGCTTCATTACTACAGATTCATAGTATTTAAGATGAGATGTTAAAAAATACAACTGTGTGAGACATTTGAACCAGAATGTTAAATTCTGGATTTGTCTGAAAAAAAACCTGTTTATATTCTTTTAATGACATATTTCAAAGAGAGTTAAAATTGAGTAGCCAAGATATAATTGTGAAGTGTCGCTGTAATGACGTTCAATGAAAAGAAAGAGATCTTCAATACAGGCATCACCCTTGTTACAGAAGCAATGTACTCCTGAAAATCTTGCCCTATTGTGGAATTTTGTTATGTGAAATCTATTTCCCATTGATTTCTATGTTCATCAAATTCCTTGTAACTTGGAAGCTGATAATAAATGAGTTTCATATTACAGAATTGCAAGTTCCAAGATTTTCTGGAACACACTTTTTTTCAATGATGCAGTGGATCTCTGTTTATTAAACGGAGAATAAGGAAAATGGGATATTCTCAATAGAATTACAGAGGGTTCAATTGCAGAAATTGTTGTAGAGAGAAAGCAATTAAAAACATGGACAGGGACAGCTTTAGACTTTTTAAGAATAGCTGTAAGTTTCAAGTTGAGTTTGGTATTACCATTAGTCATTCGCTTAGCATATGACATGTTGTTTAGTTCCAGTCAGCTCTCAATGTGGAAACCTGTGAGACATATGTAGTAAAATAGCAGTTATGCCAGCATGGAAAGCGGACGTTAATTAATGATGGTGATGATGAGGTGCAAATACAGATTCATTGTTTTAGGCAGATGCTCTTAATATTTTTAAATTAAAAAAAAAAAAAATTATTAGGTTAGTCTGGATGAAGACTATGTGATACTGTTGAGACTAATATGGTTAATGAATGGTTGTAAGTTGATGGCTGCTAAGGGAATTCTACAAGCACTTAATGTCCTGAGAAGGGAGGAATGATGTTGGAGTGTATATGGCATCTGAGTGGGAGATACAATATGAGCAACAAGTTGAGAATGAATTGGGAATCTCTGGTTGAAGGGGTACAAACCAGCTAGCTGAGGAGCAGAGGCCACCATTGTAATAGTGGGAATGGTAATGAGAGCCAGCATATCTGCAGGCCAGCATACTGGTGACTTCATCTAAATAAGTTGATTGAATTTTCTATGAATGATGTCTGCTAGCAGTACCATCCCTGTTGTAAGGACAATATTCTGTATAGGTTTAGTAATTATTGGGAGCCAAAGTATTTTTTGACCCTGAAGAGAAAAAAACAGCCTGTGTAATGCAGACTTTGCTATGTTTAGAATATGTTATCACCAAGAGAAAGGTCAGCATTTGTTGTAACTTTGAGGTGATCTGGTTGCATGTTGGTGATGTTTAAGGGAAAGGGTAAGATTTTTTTTTATATGTGTAGTTAGTTATTTTGTCTTGTGCTGTTGAAGGAAACAAAATTGGTATGGTCCTGTTTGCTGATGTTAAATACAAAATCAGTTTTCACCTAATGTGGTATTTAGATGCATGGCACAATGTACTGCCACCCTTCCCTTCCAAAACAAAGGGAAGAATTGATCTCTAGGTTTTTTTGCCTGACCCATATACAACAAGAGGGTATTACATAATGCAGCACTAAGGCACATGAAAACATGTGGATGCCAGGTCAAGCAACAGTGCATCAACAGTGTCAAAAGCAACTCAGAAAGTGAGAGAGAGAGAGAAGCTTGAGTTAAACAGCATCAAATGAACAAGAGTGGGGAATATTGAGAGACATAGTAAGAGAAGCAGGTGGCAGATAATTACTCTATTCACATTAGCAACTAATATCTGGGAAATTGATTAAGCAATCTATAAATTCAATAGTTACTGGTTGATGGAAGTTCATTTGTTTGTCTTTCTTTTTTTCCCCCTTTTTTTAATAGCACATTTCCTTATGATATCCAGTGAAGGGTTTAAGTTTTCAAAATATGCAATAATAATAATCAGTCATTTAGTGCCATTGCTTGGCTCATGGGTGTCCCCTTAAAATACCAAATATGTTTTCTATATTAATACTATGTATGTATCTATGTATATATGCGTGTACATATGTGATATAAAAAGAAAATATATTGATAGAAAATTTGCTCTGCTTTATGATTGTACAAGAAGATATTATTCTTAGTAAGTGGTTTAATAACACTATTAATCAATTGCTACAAAGGCTTCCTGTGACAAATATTATCATCAAGTGGCATTCTAGCTGTAATCATCCTGTTCACTTTTCTGGCATATCACCAGGACTGAATTATTCAGTGTATTCATCCATTTTTAACTAATACAGTGAGGTGATGTTTCTAGCTTGTTGTGTGACTGAAAGACCACCTAGACATGCAAAGAACATATAATGGTTCCTTACAGTTTCCACCTACCAAGTTCACAGAAAAAGCATTGGTTAGTCTTGAGCTATTGTAGAAAATACTTCACCATAATGCAATGCAGTAAGACCAAACTTGAAATGTGGTTGCAGATTTTTTGAACCATTCAGCCATGTCTGTGTGCGCATATATATATATATATATATATATATATATATATATACACACACATACATATATATATATAGCTACCACCAGTATATCAGCTGTTTACAAGTACATAAATTGATACAAATACATGCATGCGCGCACACACACACACACACACACACACACTCACACACTGTCTTGAAGAAAACAAACATACTGACCATAGAAATGTTATCAAGTTATATAAGCTTGCAAATACTAAGATATATATATATGTTAAACTTAGATGTAGAAGTTTGAAGAGCCACAACCTTTTTTTTTTTAACCAAATCCATCTGTCATTGAAATTAGTAGACTGTACAACATGTATAAGAAAAAGGCAATGCTATATAGCAGTGAATCATAGATATATATTAGTATTTAGATAGGAAGGAACTGAGTGTGATGTGGAATGTTAACTTATGTAATAATGTCAGTACAAGTGATTTGAGGAAGTCATTAATCATAAAAGATATTGGTATGAGTGACAACATTGTTAACCTGAACATGTAATGTATATAAAAGATACATAGTAAGTGAATTTGTCATGAGTTTTTTTTTTACTATTTTACTTGTTTCAGTCTTTTGACTGTGGCCATGCTGGAGCACCGCCTTTAGTCGAGCAAATCGACCCCAGGACTTATTCTTTGGAAGCCTAGTACTTATTCTATTGGTCTCTTTTGCCGAACCGCTAAGTTACGGGGACATAAACACACCAGCATCGGTTGTCAAGCAATGTTAGGGGGACAAACACAGACACACAAACACACACACATATATATATATATATATATATATATATATATATATATATATATATACACACACATATATACGACGGGCTTCTTTCAGTTTCCATCTACCAAATCCACTCACATGGCTTTGGTCGGCCCGAGGCTATAGTAGAAGACACTCGCCCAAGATGCCACGCAGTGGGACTGAACCCGGGACCATGTGGTTGGTAAGCAAGCTACTTACCACACAGCCACTCCTACGCCTATGTTATGAGTTTGTATTGGAAAATGTGTGGATAAAATGCTCAAGGAGAGGTGTTAGGACAAATCTGTGAACATTGAGTTTCATGGAGGTGTTTAAAAGTGCTGTATTGCATGCAGACCTATTGAAAGAATGTCAGCATAGAAAAATAGTGACTGGCTCCGCCTTTTCTTTAAGCTCTCTTATTATCACTAACTGGTAAATAAATACTTTCTTCATATATACATTTGTAGGAAATTAAAAGGTTATTGCAGAGAGAGTAGAATGCAATAATGGATTATTGATAAATTTTACTTTTATTTCTTATATACCTGTAGAGAGTACACCTTTTCAATCTTGTTGGTAGAATAGTGCAATGTCAATTAAACAGCATATAATTTGTGATTGTAGATTTAAAATAGGACAAAGTTCATTCAGTTAAGTATATAACAGGTCATAACTTACAACCTTAATCAAGGTAGTGTTTAAAAAAAATGTGTTTGTAAGCATGTACAAATGTAAGTTTGTTAGATAACTTGTAGTGTAAAAAAAAAAAAAAAGTCTTTTGGAGCATATATATAATTTCAAGAATACTCTGTTGGAAATAGTATTTATAAATGTTCAGTTTTGTTTGTAAAATTAAAATGTTTACAGGTAGATTATTCTTTTACTTGTTTCATTCATTTGATTGCGGCCATGCAGGAGCACCACCTTTAGTCGAACCAATTGACCCTCGGACTTATTCTTTGTAAACCTAGTACTTTTTCTATTGGTCTCTATTGCTGAACCGCTAAGTTTTGGGGATGTAAACACACCAACATTGGTAGTCAAGTGATGGTGGAGGTACAAACACAGACACAAATACATACACACACACGCACACACACACACACACACACACACACATATATATATATATATATATATATATATATATATATATATATATATATATATATACACACAAGAATAAGGGCAGGGAATCGTCAATAAATAATAGAATTAATAATTAACAATTTTGCCAAGTAGTTCAGTATGAAAAACCTTTATCGGTAAAACCATTTATCATCATAAATATACAGGGATTAGCATTGAGTTGCTTCTCCAACATACTGAAAATTCAGAAATAGCAGTCAAAGAACTACTGATTCTAAAACTACAAATTTTTCTCTAAACGGATGGCGATATTTGTGGCACACATAGAACAAGGTTTTTTGTTCTATGTGTGCCACAAATATCGCCATCCGTTTAGAGAAAAATTTGTAGTTTTAGAATCAGTAGTTCTTTGACTGCTATTTCTGAATTTTCAGTATGTTGGAGAAGCAACTCAATGCTAATCCCTGTATATTTATGATTATATATATATAAATGATGGACTTCTTTAAATTTCTGTCTACCAAATCCACTCTTAAGGCTTTGGTTGGCCCGAGGTTATAGTAGAAGACACTTCCCCAAGATGCCATGCAGTTGGACTGAACCTGGAACCATGTGGTTGGGAAGCAAGCTTCTTACTACACAGCCATGCCTGTGCCTACATATAAATTTTTGTACATTTATTTATTCATTTTTTTCTTTCACCTGTTTCAGCTCAAGAGCTGCAGCCATGCCTAGTAAAAATAGAGATAGATAACATTTTAAATTGATAGAAATTCTTCTGTAGAGGCTTATTCAAAGCCAACATTAACTGCTAGTATAAGCCAAACCTGATAGTAAAGTAAACGAGACAGCTTAGCAATGGCTGCTAGTGACAGCAAAGTGAAGGAGAGAGAAACAATGTGTGTTGTCTTCAAATAGTCAATAAATGGCTCACAGACTGCTAGTCTCCATTTAGTCAAAATAATGTACATAAGCCAAAAAGTGGCTCATAGACTCATCATTATTTAACATTTACTCTCCATACTGGCAAGGGTTTGACTGAAAACTGGTAAGCCCCGGTGGGGGACCAAGTTCCAATCTGATTTGGCATGGTTTCTATGGCTGGATGTTCTTCCTAATGCCAACCACTCCAAGAGTGTAGTGGGTGCTTTTTACGTGCCACTGGCATGGGTGCCATTAACCTGACACCAGCATTGGTCATGACTATGGTCTCACTTGGCTTGACAGGTCTACACAAGCACAATATATCGCCAGTCACTGCCCCCATGAGGCCCAATGCTTGAACAGTGCTTTTTATGTACCAGTTAAATGGCACTGGCATCAGTCACAACTATGATTTCACTTGGTTTGACAGGTCTTCACAAGCACAGCATATTGCCCAACAATTAAAGAGTGCTTTTAACGGGCCAGTTACGTGACATTGAGATCAGCCACAACTACGAACCTCACTTGGCTTGATGTCACTAGTGATGTCACCAGTGACATCAAACCAAGTGAGATTGTAGTTGTGGCGGATGCCTGTGTCATGTAACTGGTCCATTAGCTAAAATAATCTGTGATAGTGATAAAACTTTGTTGTTTGCATAAGGTTGTACATATTCTTCTAACACAAGCAATTTATATCTGAGCTAATGGGTTTATAGTTAAAGCTGTTATAAATATGATATTTTGATAACAGATTGTAAATGGCTTCTCATTTTACTTTTTTTAAATAGATGTCTCAGCTGATTAGGTTACTATTTTTCATATAGTATCATCTTATTGGGAGACATGTGGCTCTCTTCATTGGACTTCTTGTCTTTGCTTTCAAATTTGTCAATGAATATGATTGAAATGAAGGAACTAGGTGATGTGTGCCAATTGGCTAAGAACAAATAAATCTCTTCACATTCTCATGAAGTTAATTCCTTTCTCACAGTCTGTAAAGATTTCAGACATCTTCTAGGCTAGAGATTCTCAACTGGGGTCCATATGACCCTTTGGGGTTCATATAAGCTTTTGTTAAAATTTATGAGCAATAATTTGTTTGCACTTCTACAATACACAGGTATTTTAACTATTTTTTAAATACTATTCCTAATAATATTTAATATAAAAATATAATAGCCTTTTTTTTTTTAACATAGGGTCTGGTAGAGTAAACTAGGAATCAAAGGTTAAAAAAATGGTTGAGAACCATTGTACAAGTCTATTGCCTTGTTTTCTTTGAAAACCATTTTAGAAACATGTTTTAGTCTTCATTGTGCCAAGAATTGTAAATGGTCAAATATCTGATTGATTCAGATGCCATTTGAAAATGGTTTTTTTATAAATTCATTTTGAATAAAGATGATTAAATTTCATAAAAGTTACTTTATAGAAAATAGATTTTCTGTTAAATGTTTATTAAAAAAAATGAAGCATTTCCTGTTACGTGTTCATTAAATAAAGAGGAAATCATTTGTAACAAATCTTCCTTATGTTTTATTTACAGCTTCAATACAATCAAGCTATTTTTACTAATACAGTGTTGATGGGTTTAGTAATGGTTCTATAAAAATAATAATAATGATAATAATAATAATGTTTATAGTTTCAAATTTTGGGATTACGCCAGTGAGTTTGGTAGAGGGGTTAAATCTTTTACATTAACCCCAGTGATCAACTGGTACTTTATCAACCCCAAAAGGATTACAGGTGGAATTTGAACTTGGAACATAAAGACAGACAAAATGCTGCTATACAGCATTATTTTGCCTGCTATGCTATAAAGAATCCGCCTGCTCACTATTGTAATAATATTGACGATAATATATATGAACTAGCAGTATAACCCGATGTTGTCCGGGTGCGACTTATTACGCTATCTACGATAAGTCTTGCTAGGTGCAAATCAACTAAAAAAGAAAGCGTTGCAACGAAAAAACCCTTATGATGTAAATATGTTCATAATTCAAAAGACGATGAAATTAATAGGGAAAGTCTGAAGGCTGTTTTGCGTAACATTATTAAGCGTACGTAAATTTCATCCGTCTAATTGGCTATAGAAATGCTTGTGCAAAACAACTTTTTGTGCTGCCCTGATTATACATAGCAGGGTAATCCCTTTTCGCAGGAGCTAGGATGGCAATTAGAATGTTTCATGTTTATTGTGCAAGCTATATGCCAGAAATATGTCCCAGAGCACAAGGCCAAAACAAATAGGAACAAGAAGTCTGGGTTATAAAAAACATTGTCAAACCCAAAGGCCTTCTTTCATTATGTGAAAGAAACAGCCTCAGTACGCTGCAAGATAGGACCCCTCTTCGAAAAGGATGGCTCCCTCACTGACAGTCCAACTAGGATCAGTGAGGTACTGAATGACCAGTTCAAAAGTGTCTTCACCACTCCGTTGGAACACAGACAAGTGAACGAACCAGTGGACTTCTTTGCCACCTCCCCTATAACCAGCGAGGCAGTTACGATGGAATACATCAACATTAGCGAAGAAGATGTACTACTAGCTATACATGAAGTGGACACAAACTCAACTGTTGGTCCTGATGGTTTCTCAGCAATCCTCCTCAAATCGTGTAAGCATGCCCTGGCAAAACCCCTCCAGATTCTCTTCCAGAGCTTTCCTGCAAATGGCAGACTGCCAAGCAAGCTGAAGGAGGGAATCATATTCGCAATCCATAAAGTGGGAAGCAGAGCAGATGCCAAAAACTATAGGCCTATCTCTCTGACTTCACACATCAGCAAAGTCATGGAACGGATAGTCAGAGGAAAACTAATCACATTCCTTGAAGAAAATAACTTGCTGAGTGATACCCAGCATGGCTTTCGACCAGGTAGGAGCTGCCTGACCCAGCTCTTACAACATTATGACTGGGTTTCAACAGCTCAAATGTGGACGTAATATACCTTGATTTTGCAAAAGCTTTTGACAAAGTGGATCATGGTATGGTATGCCACAAACTGTGTGATCTTGGCATAGCTGGAAAACTTGGAGAGTGGTTACATGACTTTCTGAAAGATAGAAGTCAGGCAATAGTGGCTAATGGAGCCACCTCTATGAAACACAAATAGTGAGCAGTGTTCCACAGGGCACTGTCTTGGGACCACTGCTTTTTATAGTGGCCCTCTCAGATATGCCCTCAAGTGCCTGGATAGCCACCCTTGCAAGCTACGCAGACGATACAAAAGTCTCACAGAAAATACAGAACCCCAGCGATGTTGCACATCTGCAGCAGAAGTTGGACTCGATTTACAGATGGGCTGAGGATAATAATATGCAGTTTAATGCTGAAAAATTCCAAGCCTTGTGCTGCCAGCATCCGAAACTGAATATGAAACTTACAGGGTACACTGGTCCACAGGGGATTACATATATATTTATATACGCATATATATTTATATATTCATATATTCATATATATTTATATATGCATATATACATATATATATATGGATATATACATATATATGCATATATATTTATATATGCATATATACATTTATATATGCATATATGCATGTATAAATATGCATATATACATGCATATATATATGCATATATAGTTCATCCTCATCATTTAAGGTCGTTACATGATAGCATGGGTTGTATAGAGAGACTTTATATTATGTATGTTTGTGTGTATATACATATACACATACACACACATAATTTATATACTGAGATATTACATATTTGTGCCAGCGCAACATAAGCTGGAGCAGACCAGTAGGGGTAACTGATGCAGCTGGCAGCATATCATCATATTGAGCTAGATGCCATGATGCAGAGCAAACACTATATACAGCATTTTAGGGACTGGACACAACAAATTAGACAGTTACGGCAAAATCTGAAGATCTCTTCAGTTATTTTGTGAATCTCCTGCATTCTTATACACCTCCGGTTGTCTTGTCACTGAGAATATTGTGTGAGAACAAGTAGCTTCATGTATACAGGTATTGTGTAGGCTGAAACCCTTGTAATTTCACGATGGCATCCCCTGTTCAAGTGCTGCGTGGTTGATGTCACCATTTTCATTAATCATCAATTAACGAACATAACTTTAGGTGCCTTCCTCTTCTGTTTTATTTCTCTCTTATTTTATTCTTTTTCAGCAGTTGTATGGTTATCTTCAGATTTGACAGATGACCTTATCATATGTGTGTGCGCGTGCTAATAATTTTCAGTGTATGTGCATATGTGCACACACACACACACACACGCACATGCATACACACACACACACATACATACACACACACTGTGTGTGTGTGTGAATTTTTCACTATACATGTAATTTCATGTGTTGCTTTTTGTATGTGTATGTTTTGCAAGGTGAATGAAGTATCTAAACTTTAGTTAGATACTTATTAGAATGCCATCATTTCACTCTCTCTACCTCTATCTATTTGTTTCCCTTTCTCTCTCTAATTTTCTGTTTCTTTTTCTTTTATTTATTCTTCTTTTCCCCTTTTTTTCCTTTCTTCCCCGCCCCCACTTATTATTCTCAGATTTTTTCCTTTTCTTTCTGTAACTAACTTGTATAAGCATACACCAGGAAATTTTGTGCACGTGCGTGTATATGCATTTGTATATATTTATGTTTTGTTTGTATATCTATATATATATATATATATATATATATATATATATATATATATATATATATATGTAGCCATGTACCTACGTCTGTATGTTTAGTATATGTACGTATATTATAGATTGTTTGGTATGTGTATATATTGTTAAATGTATATGTAATTTAGCGTGAATAGTTTTTTTTTTAATGGATATATCTTTTAATTTATTATTTCTTCAGTTAATTATTTATCCTGGGTATTCAGGCTTTTTTCCTTTGTTATAAGTTATTTTTGATTTAAGATTTTCTTCGATTTTTATAATAATATGATTTTAAACCGCAATTTGTTATTTCATGCAACCGGTGATTGAAAAGACCGTTAGTTGAAAGGACCAGTGAAACAAAACCATTTTCAAATGTGTATCTATCAAAGTAATTGTATTTCTGCATATAACTTTATGTAGCTCCATTCTAAACAAAACTGTCCGATGAACGGGAATATGAAACTCTGAGTAACAGTTTTTGTGATATTTTTGCTGCTTTTTAATAAAGTATATAGAGATATAGATGCACACAGACCCACTTGCATGCATAATAAACATATATGAACACATAAAAACAGGTATATATTTTTTCATCTCATATAAAGATATATTTATACACATTTATAGGCGCAGGAATGGCTGTGTGGTAACATGGTTCCGGGTTCATTCCCACTGCGTGGTATCTTGGGCAAGTGTCTTCTACTATAGCCTCAGGCCGACCAAAGCTTTGTGAGTGGATTTGGTAGACGGAAACTGAAAGAAGCCTGTCGTATATATACATATATATATATATATATATATATGTGTCTGTGTATATGTTTGTGTGTCTGTGTTTGTCCCCCCAACGTCGCTTGACAACCGATGGTGGTGTGTTTACGTCCCTGTAACTTAGCGGTTCGGCAAAAGAGACCGATAAAATAAGTACTAGGCTTGCAAAGAATAAGTCCTGGGGTCGATTTGCTCGACTAAAGGCGGTGCTCCAGCATGGCCGCAGTCAAATGACTGAAACAAGTAAATGAGTAAAAGAGTATGTCTCAGAGGTGGAAAGGCACTACTCATGAGCTTATTTGTTGGGCTATCAAATTTGCTGAGAGAAAAGGAGAAATTAACCACAATTATGGATTATCCTCAGACAGAAGATGAGGCTGGAATGCTTACAAAATAGGAAACATCACTAAAGGTATCCAAGGGCCAGGTGGTGGTGTTTGATGAAAATGTCTATAGTCTTGATTCAATTTCAACCACTTTCTTTTTTTTAAAGTTAATAGATTTTATAATATAGCTTTGCTAATACATCTGTGTTGCTTTTTTCAAGCTTGATTTAATAAAGAATATATTTCTCTTGATCTTATACATGTGTGTATCTGTCTGTTATTGTTAGTGCTTTTCTTACATTCAGGTTGGGTAGAGTCCTATTGATAGACACTGCTTGCCCCCACCTGGTGAATTTTATGAATGGTGTCTGTCTCTTGTTTTTATTTCTTTCTTTGAAGAGGGGGTAGGATGCTTGCTGACTGAGCCATTAGCCAAAAGGGCCCTATAAAGGCTGAACCTATTGATGTGGAACAAGACTGGTCCTTGAAGAGAAGGAGGAGCACCTGTTGTAATTGGATACTATAGCTTCCTACAGGTTCTATTGTTCTCATAAGTATCAGTTAGAGAAAAGCTAGTCAAGTCTCGCACCCCAGGTGGTAACTGTAAAGCATCTCCTTAGCTGCTTCTGTGTTATGCCTTTTAGCAGTCATTTATTGACACTACCTACTGCTCTAAAAAAAAAAAAAAGAAAAGGGAGCATTCATCCTCAAATCCTGTTGCACCAACAGTGCACTTCCCATGTCTACAAGCCAATTCCTGTGGTATTGTGTATCAATAGTATTCTTAATGTATTTCAGACTTTGGCAGACAATTTAATTCAAGTGTACAGCTGAGTTTATTTTTTTTTATTTAAAAATTTTTTTCCACATTCATGTCAAAATAATAGAGGAGCTTTAGAAGTTAAGAACTCCAACTGACATTAGATCTTTTTAACACTGATATTATTTTAGGGATTTATTTTTTTATTCTTTTACTTGTTTCAGTCATTTGACTGTGGCCATGCTGGAGCAGCACCTTTAAAGATTTGTTTTTAGTCAAAGAAATTGACTCCAGGGCTTATTCTTTGCAAGCCTTGTACATATCCTATTGGTCTCTTTTGCTGAACCACTAAGTTACAGGGGCATAAACACACCAACATCGGTTTTCAAACGATGGTGAGAGGACAAACACAGACACAAAGACACACTCTCATATATATATATATATATATATATGATGGTCTTCTTTCAGTTTCCGTCTACCAAATCTACTCAAAAGTCTTTGGGCAGTCTGAGGCTATAGTAGAAGATTCTTATGCAAGGTTCTATGCAGTGGGACTGAACCCGGAACCATGTAGTTGGGAAGCAGACTTCTTACCACACAGCCACGTTAAATTATGATTTATAATTTTGCTATAAGCAAGTAACCTTTCTTTGTGGGAGTATAAAGCCCTGCACTTGGTAGGTATTTATTTTATCAACACTGCAGAAATGAAGATAAATTCAACTTCCGTGGAGTTTTGAACTCTGAACATAAAAGGATGTAACTATAGTAAGGCATTTTACCTACTAAACCATTTATGCTGCTATCATCTCTTACTTCATTAATAAAATTAATTTCTTTTGTAACACTTTAATAATAAAGCAGGCTATAAAAACACAAAGGAAACACTTCATTATATAATTTAAAGCCCCTTTTCTTTAAAGATTATTTTTTTTTTTTGTAAAAATGAACGAGTTCATATATTTTCTAATTTCTTTTATACATGGGATTACTCATGGTTTTACTAAATTAAATGTTTTATGCCTGTTTTGCTATGTCAGTATGGCTTGAATAGAATAAATACATATTATAGCATTGTTTTATAATTGGATACTCTTCCTGTTCCTTCCTTACCTGTTTTTCAAGTAATGGATCTTTTATTTCACTCACCTTTGGAAGTGCTTAGCTACAAGATGATTTGTTAACCAGAGATGTTAATAATTATCACCTTGCCTTAATATCATGGGGTGCCTGTAAATGGCTGTCATTGCCATACAAGCAGTGTCATCTGTTTGCAGTCTTCCACAAAACATGTCCAACCATGGGGAAATATTACTTTGGAAGTGAGGATTGGTGACAGGAAGGGTATCTGACTGAAGAAAATCTGCCTCGATGAATTTTGTGAGACCCGTGCTAGCATAGAAAAGTAGATGTTAAAATGATGATGATAATACACACACATGATCTTTCAGTTTCCTTACACCAAATCCACTCACAAGACTTTGGTCAGCCTGGGGCTATGTTAGAAGATACTTGCCCAAGGTGCTGCACACTGGATTGAACCAAAAAGTATGTGGTTGGGATGCAGACTTCTTAATCATATGGTCATGTCTGCATCTAAAGCAAACTTGTTAACCATGACAGCCATATCTGCACCTATAAGAGATCATTTTCAAAATCGCCCAACTACTTTGAATGAAGAGTTTTTATGTTTCCTTAAGTTATATGTTTTTGTTATTTCCTAAATTTTACTCTCAACTTCCATTTTTTTGATGACCAAGCAAACCCAATTGAAAAACTACCCCAAACTTTTTTTTCTTTTGGATAACTTATTCATTTTTAGATCCTAGTAACTTAGTCAAACTTTCTATCTATAAACAACATTCTTGCTCATTTCAATGTTGAAAAGTGCTATTTACTCCTTCAAAACACACACATGCACTTATTTTTTGACATCCTTCATTTCAAAATTGAAATATTATGATTGGCATTATTGTTAAATCCTGTAGTACATGGTTCACCAAACTACGGCCCCCAACGTCAATTTGTCTGGTCCGCCGTCGTATGCTGAAAAGAAAAAAACATGCTTTTATACTGCTTTTTACACTTCTTAGATTACACATGTTGTATGTATACTGAGTCAGTCCCGTTACATGCTATGTATTTCACATGCCATAATAATTACTACAGTACATCATGTGTGCCTCGGGCTAGTCAATTATTAGTGATTACAATTAAAATGGGAATATCTGATGCTGAGGCCTAAGACTGCCTTTGTTTGTTTCTTCACCCATCGTTATGGCTACTAAGAAGAGAAAAGTTGATGATGAATGCTGCATTTTCAATAAAGAATGGGAAGAAATGTACTTCTTTGTGGAAACAAATGACAAGAAAGCTAGTTGCTGTTATGAAAGAATACAATATTTGTTGTCACTACGAAGCAAAACATCTCTCAACATATTCTAAATATTCTGGAAAGTTGCAGTCCGAGAAATTTGAATCTATGAAACGTAGTTTGGAATCTCAAAGGAATTTCTTTACGAAAAAGTTTGTTGAAAATGAATCTATTATTAGTGTAAGTTACAAAATGGTGAATAAGTTGCAAGGAAAACTATTTACTGACAGAAACTTTATAAAAGAGTGCATGATGGAAGCAGCAAATGATTTGTGTCCTGAAAAAGCTAACATGTTTGGCTGTATCAGCCTTTCAACAAGTTCAGTTGTGTGGAGAATAGAAGAATTTGGAGAGAATATACAGTTACAGATACATGAGAGAGCTAAGAAATTTTTGTGGTATTCTCTTGCAATGGATGAGTCTACTGATCTCTCTAGTACGTCACAACTTCTTGTGTTCATTCGTCGTGTTAATTGCAACTTTGAGATTATAGAAGAAATGGCATCCGTTTGCAGTATATATGGAACAACAACTAAAGAAGACATTTTCATAGAGGTGCAGAAAACTTCTGCAAAACTATAACCTTCAGTGGATTCAGCTTCGGTGTGTTACAGTCGATGCAGGAAAAAACATGGCAGGAGTGAGAAAGGATTTGGTAGGACACATCCAGACCATGTTGGAGGAGCTTCAACTTCTGAAAGCTCTGTTTATACACTACATTATACATCAGCAAGCACTCTGGAAAACACTTAGACATTTCTTACATACTAAAACCGGTTACAACTGTGGTGAACTTTATTTGGAATCATGGGCTTAATCACTGACAGTTCCAGGCTTTCCTTGAAGAAATGGATTCTAATTTCTGTGACTTGCCTTACTACACAGAAGTGAGATGGCTCAGTTGCAGTAAAGTCTTGTTTCATTTTTATAAGCTCCGAAGAGAAATAGATCTTTTCCTCACCAAAAAGAATAGAGCTGATCCACAGCTATCAGATCCTTCATGGTTATCAAAGTTGTCATTTTAGTTGATGTCACTTCTTGAATTTAAAACTGCAAGGAAAGAATAACCTTGTCTGTGATCTCTAAAGAATTATTACAGCATTTTGGAGAATGCTATCATTGTTTGAAGCTCAACTTGAAAGAGGAGACTTCTCTCATTTTCAGTGTTTTCAAGAGTTTTGCACAGAAAATGTGGAACATGTTAACCTCGAGATTCAGAAAAAAATTATTCAGGGCTTAAATAAGCATTTTTCTCAAAAATTTTCAGAGTTTGACAGAATTGAGAATGAAATTCTTTTGTTTGAGAATCCCTTTGGCTGTAATCTTGATAACATGCCAACTGAACTACAACTGGAGCTTATTGACTTGCAAGCTAATACCTTGTTGAAAGAGAAGCACAGAGAAGGAATACTCATTGAATTTTAGCGCTGCTTGCCTGCTGTTGAGTTTTCAAAATTGAAAAAATTTGCTTCAGGTTTTGCATCAGTTTTTGGAACAACTTATGTTTGTGAGCAAACTTTTTCAAAAATGTAATGTGTGAAGTCAATACATCGAACAAAGTTCACTGATGAACATCTGAAAGCAATTCTTATGGTTGGCTGCAGCAATCATAAAGCAAATGTTGATGATATTTTGGAAGCAAAACATCAGTTTCACAAATCTCATTAACTTTTGTGCCGCTTACTTTTTATGCAATTCAGCTATGTGCACACTTTTTCTAAAAATTCTTAGTAATATTTTGGTATTATTAAAATATGTTTATTGTTTTTTTTTATTATTTTGTGTATTTTAATGTATTGATAAATAAATAGGATGACTGTCTTTTTTGTGTACATTCAGTGTATTCTTTATTATACTGAACTGAACAAAATATTTATCTGGCCCGCACTTGACATTCTTTTAGCTATGTCTGGCCCACTATGGAAAAAGTTTGGTGACCTCCAACTTGGAAAGTATATTCATACTATTCATACTAAACTCTACACAGAACATTTTCATCACTATCATCTTTTCATTTATATGACCTTCAACAGTTTCATGTATATAAATGCAATTTTGTGTTTATACTATTGATCTGAACTTTTTGTAAATTAAACTTTTCATGGTTTTTCAATAAATACTCATTAAGTTTAGCCCCTAAATCAACTCACGAAGTGATTTCTACTCTGCTGAGAAATTTTTGTTAATGTTTTAATAATACTGATAAATTTTAAGACAAAACTTAAACCAATGGGTATGATTACATCCATGACACTCAAGTGTAATTTACAAACAGATCATTAAATAAAGGAAATGCTTATATATCATTTCCTGCTGTTAGAAATTCCAACTGCAGAAAACAAATGCATATACAGTGCTTTATTGTATTTTTTTTATCCCAACTCATCTCATCCTTTGTAGAAGCCCAGCTTTCATTGCCCTATACATGAATTTTCTATCTCCGTTATCCTTCATGTTTTCAAATTTATTTCAAAATTGTTAGGTTTTGTTAATGTTCCCAGGGAAGTCATTTAACTCTTCCATTTGAAGAAAATAACTTCATGTCTAATTCCTACTAAGGAATTTTTCTAATATCTAGTGTTCTGCTTTTCTAAAGCTTTTGAATAGAAAAGTTAATTCTATGTATATATATATTAATATTTTCAGCTAACCTCACCACTTTTTTTTTTTTTTTTGTATAAAATTGTGAAACTTGAGAAATTTGTAAAGTTGTGGTTTACCAATTCTATTTCATTTGCAAGTTCCTACTTTATTGAAACTTTAATAAAACCTGAATGCTGAACTATTTTCTATTTTAATCTCAATAGAAAACTTCCTGTAATGATTAAAGATCATTTTGTAATATTATTTCTTTCCACATAACACCATAATTTCTCAAATATTTCTGGTTTTGCTAAAAGCATTTGAGTTGGACTGATATTATCATTGTTTTCTTTTTAATTGATTTTCTTTTTTTCATGCTTGCATGAGTTTGCTTGGTTAAATTCATTGAAACAAAACTTTTTGATTTTTGTTATTGTTGTTCATATTTGTCAACAAGCTACAGTAGTTTTATTGTAAGATAACAACAGACAGTTTTGAGTGCCACAGTTTTTTTAATGATGTTCTTTATCTTAAAAAAAATTTCTATTTAAAAACGTTTTTTTGTTAGTTCCATTTTGACTTGTGTTTAGATATTTTCATTATTTTATTGGTCTTTATAAAGCAGTGAGCTGGTGGAATTGTTAGTATGCCAGACAAAATGCTGCTGAGGTTGACTTTACCTTCTATTGTCATCATCCTCCTCCTCCTTTGACATCCAGTTTCCATGCTGGCATGGAGTGGATGGTTTGACCAGAGCTAGAAAGCTGGGAAGCTGCACCAGGATCCAGTTTGATGTTGATTGGTTTCTATGGCTGGATGCCTTTGCTAATTCCAACCACTTTACAGTATGTTCTGAGTGCTTTTAATGTGCCACCAGCACAAGCACTTCTACCTGGCATTGGCACAAGTACTTTTTACGTGGCACCAGCACATGTGGCACTGACACAAGACATGGCAATCAACTCCCCACTTCCCTCAAACACACACACACACACACATACACACACATATAATGAGAAAATTTTGTGTGTGCATGAGTGTCTGTGGGTGTGATTGTTGTTCCTTGTCTTGACATCAGTCAAAATTAGAAATAAATATTTTGTGGGTCTTTACATCTAAATATAAATAGGTGCCATTAAAGGAGTATATTTTGAGTATATTTTGAGTAGCCCTTATAAGGGCTCCATATAAGGAAAAATATTTCAGACATTTGTCCTGTTATGGTTAAATTCTTTGCTTGAGGCAAACCAATAGAAGAAATATTTCAACTAGTGAATACCTTAAATGCCAGAAGAAGCACCAGGATACTATGACCGTCTGGTAATTCAGCAGTGAATAAAAGTTGATAGGGATAAAAATAAACTTTATGGATTTAGTCACAATCTCTTGAGTGCAATGCATTTGTCTGAAATATATGATGTATAAACTTTTTCATGAAAAGAAACAATAAATATGTGAAAATAAAATAATGAGTAATTTGTGAATATAGGCTACAAAAACAGAAATATTTCTTAGCTTTTTTTCTTTGTTATTTGCTTACTTGAGTAGGCCTGGGAGAAATTTGAAGCAAATAGAAAGGAAGTCTTTGATCTAGGTAATTAGAGAAGAAATTGGTTCCAAGATTTGGTAGGAATCTAGTATTTAGTGACAATTCAAAAAAAAAAAATTATATCTTACGGACACACATTTTCATTTATCCTTTTGCTTTTATGTCTGTTAATTTTTTCATGGTAGCGTGTGTTAGATGAATATATCACTGGGTACTGTTTTACAGTCAGATGCCCTTTCTATTACTCCTATTTCTTCTTCAAGTAAGGGATTTCTTATTCTACATACCTTCAGGTCCAAAGCTAGTAGATGATTTGTTGATTGAGGAAATGACAACAATGTCAAAATTTGCAACTCAGCAATTTTCAAAGAAGCACACACACACACTCACACATACACTGACTCTCTCTCTCTCACACATACACACACATACACGTGTGCATGGCTGTGTGGTTAAGAAGTTTGCTTCCCCAACCACATGGTTTTGTGTTCAATCCTATTGTATGGGACTTTGGGCAAGTGTCTTCTTTTAAAGCGCTGGGCCAACCAAAACATTGTGAGTAGATTTGGTTGACATAAAATAAAAGAAGCCTTTTGTGTGTGCATGAGAGTCTGTGGGTGTGATTGTTGTTCCTTGTCTTGACATCAGTCAGTAGCTGTAACACACGGTTCTGGGTTCAGTCCTTCTGTGTGGCACTTTATGCAAGTGTCTTCTGCTGTAACCTCAGGCTGACCAAAGCTTTGTGAGTGGATTTGGTAGATAGAAACTGAAAGAAGTCTGTTGTGTGTGTGTGTGTGTATATATATATATCATCATCATCATCATCGTTTAACGTCCGCTTTCCATGCTAGCATGGGTTGGACAATTTGACTGAGGACTGGTGAAACCGGATGGCAACACCAGGCTCCAATCTAATTTGGCAGAGTTTCTACAGCTGGATGCCCTTCCTAACGCCAACCACTAAGAGAGTGTAGTGGGTGCTTTTACGTGTCACCCGCACGAAAACGGCCACGCTCGAAATGGTGTCTTTTATGTGCCACCCGCACAAGCCAGTCCGGGGGCACTGGCAACGGATCTCACTCGAAAATCCTACGGGAGCCAGTCAGGCGGTACTGGCAACGGCCATGCTCAAAATGGTGCATCTCATGTGCCACCCGCACAAGAGCCAGTCCAGGGGCACTGGCAACGATCTTACTTGGCTTGCTGGGTCTTCTCACGCACAGCACATTTCCAAAGGTCTCGGTCAGTAGTCATCGCCTCGGTGAGGCCCAATGTACGAAGGTCTTGCCTCACCACCTCAGCCCAGGTCTTCCTGGGCCTACCTCTTCCACGGGTTCCCTCAACTGTTAGGGTGTGGCACTTTTTCACGCAGCTATCCTCATCCATTCTCACCACATGTCCATACCAGCGCAATCGTCTCTCTTGCACGCCACAACTGATGCTTCTAATGTTCAGCTTTTCTCTCAAGATACTTACACTCTGACGGGTATTCACATTGACATTACACATCCAACGGAGCATACTGGCTTCATTCTTTGCGAGCTTACGTATGTCCTCAGCAGTTACAGCCCATGTTTCACTGCCATGTAGCATGGCTGTTCGTATGCATGCGTCATACAGTCTGCCTTTTACTCTGAGTGAGAGTCCCTTTGTCGCCAGCAGGGGTAAGAGCTCTCTAAACTTTGCCCAGGCTATTCTTATTCTAGCAGCTACACTTTCAGTGCACCCACCCCCACTACTAACTTGGTCGCCCAGATAGCGGAAGCTATCAACTACCTCTAGTTTTTCACCCTGGAATGAGATAGAAGTTGTTTCCTGTTTGTTTACAGTCTTTATTGCACCTGAACATCTGCCACAAACAAAATCTAACTTGCTAGTTAACCTGCCTTTGATGTTGCTGCACCTCTTATGTGTCCATAGCTTGCACCGGGTACATCTTATAGAGTTACTACCTACTCCTTTTCTACATACTGAGCAGGGCCATCTACCTGAAGGGGTTTGTGTTTTATCTACCTTCCTACTTATTAGGATTTTGGTTTTAGCTAGGTTGACTCTAAGGCCCTTCAATTCTAGACCCTGCTTCCACAGCTGAAACTTCTCCTCTAGTTCTGATAGTGACTCCGCAATTAGTGCAAGGTCATCAGCATAGAGGAGCTCCCAGGGGCAACCTGTCTTGAACTCCTCTGTGATTGCCTGGAAGACTATGATAAATAAGAGGGGGCTGAGGACGGAACCTTGGTGGACCCCTACCTCTACCCGGAATTCATTGCTGTACTCATTTCCAACCCTCACCTTACTGGCAGCATCTCTGTACATGGCTCGCACAGCTCTCACTAACCATTCTTCTATCCCAAGTTTCCTCATTGACCACCAGATAAGGGATCGGGGGACCCTGTCAAAGGCTTTCTCCATGTCAACGAAAGCCAGGTACAGAGGTTTATCCTTAGCTAGGTATTTCTCCTGCAGCTGTCTCACTAGAAATAAGGCATTAGTAGTGCTTTTACCTGGCACGAACCCAAACTGCATCTCATCTAAATTGATTCGCTCCCTAATTAGTTGGGCTATGACCCTCTCTGTAACTTTCATAACCTGATCTAACAGCTTGATGCCTCTGTAATTATTTGTATCTAAAGCGTCACCTTTTCCTTTGTAGCAGTTGACTATGATGCTGCTACACCAGTCATTGGGTATGACTCCTTCGTGTATCACCTGGTTCGTAATACGAGTGACTAGGCTATAGCCAACACTGCCAGATATTTTGAGCATCTCTGCAGTGATTCCTGATGGGCCGGGGGCTTTCCCGGTCTTCATACTCTTAATTGCTTTATCTACCCTGGTACTATCAACTCGGATAGCTGGTCCCTCTATTGGGTCGACATACGGCAGGCTCTCTTCCTCCCATTCATTCTCTTTATTAAGCAATCTATCGTAGTGGCATCTCCAGACCTCTTTCTTTGCATCCTCATTTAGTGCAAGCGTACCATCATCCATGCGAACACATTTCTCTCCTACAACATCACTATTCTCTCTCCTACACTGTCTTGCAACACGAAATACCTCAAGTCTTTGGTCCTCACGGCGCAGAACATTGGCAAATCTTTTCTTATCTGCTTCCCCTCTGGCTAAATAAACCTGTCGCCTAGCCTCCCTTCTGGCACATTGGTACAATTCCCTGCTACCACCGTTCTTCCAGTCCTTCCAAGCCTGTTTCTTTTGTCTAATAGCCCTGTCTACCTCCTTGTTCCACCACCACGTTACTCTGGGTCGGGAGGGGACCTTACACCACCCACAAATCTGGTCGGTGGCTTTCAACAGGTTGTCCCGCAGAAATCTCCAATTGTCTTCCACGTTGTATGATGCTATATCCCCTGCTATTTCGTTAAATGCTTCAAGTAACTTGTCTCTAAGTCTCTGTCCATTTGCAGGGTCTATATTTATGTGTGTGTCTTTGTGCCTGTGATAGTGCTTCCACTTGACAACTGATGTTAGTATGTCTATGCCCCCATAACTTAGTGGTTCAGCAAAAAAGACTGACAGAATAAGTACTCAGCCTACAAAGAATAAGTTCTGGGGTCGATTTGTTTGGCTAAAAACCCTTAAAGGTGCTGCTCTAGCATGGCCACAGTCAAATGACTGAAACAAGTGAAAGTAAAAAAAAATATGTAGTTTGATAAATTATTTCAGTATTGTGAATTAATATTGGCCCAAGTCCTAAACCTTAAGGCAATTAATGTGAAGATCTTACAAAAAAAAAACCAAAAAAAAAACCCAGTTAATGATTTAGTTAATTTCTCATTTTAGGAAAGAAAAGTAGGATGAATATTCTTAAGAATGTCCAATGGTGGAGATATCAAGAGTTATTAATGATAATCTTTTAATTTAGTACATAATCATTTTACTAATTTATTTCTATGTTAGAGAGGCAAAATTGCCCTGTTAATTTAGCATCACTGAAAATAGTTAATTTGTATTCAATTTTTTTTTCCCATTAGCTTGATATGTAACATGCTAGCTAAGTGGTTAGTATGAGAACTAAAGCAGTTTAATTGTAATTCATTTAAAGGTTAAACAAGTACAGTATAATCAGAGATTGGAATACCAAAACCAACTGATCTCTGGTTACACCTATAAGTTTAAATTTTAATTTGGAAAATGAAAAGGAGAAAATAAAAAGGAAAATGAGTTTTTGTTACTCTGATCAGTATTAAAAAGGAGAAATTTTATAAAGTAGTTAAGTACAAACTATCATCAAATAAGTATAGAACAGTCTAGAACAGAATATATGAACCTGGATCTTTATCAGCTTCTGTTTATCGAATTGCGAAATTGCTTTTTCAGCATATAGGAACGCAATCTGATACATCAATTTACACGGGTAAATATAAGTACAGTCATGCACACACACACACACACACACACACACACACACATCATGAGAAAATTGTGGACTTTGTAAACCAAAACAAAGACTGTCTGTCAAAGAGAGCAATAATTTTAAATAAAAATTTGCAAAGAGTTGTGGACTCTATAAGCTGTAGCAAAAGCAATACACCTTAGAGAGTGGTGACTGAATAAAAGCTACTAAGGTGTAAATAATTTTTCAGTCCTGTCAGACAGTTTCAGTAATGCAGGTGGCATGATAAAATGCTCCAAGTCCATGCTGTAAAAGTAATTTGTGACAAGAAGGGCATTCAGCTGCACAAAAATGTGTCAGTCAAATCAGTAAAAGTCCTAACACTATATTAGCACTGTACACAACTGTGGGGTGATCAGGTGGGAACATCTAGCCTTGAATAGGAACTCTTCAACTATCATTAAATGATTGTGTCAACTCTCTTCCTCAGTCTTCTGGATGGGTAACAGCACTGGAGTTAGTGAGTAGTCATTGAGATAGTCAGAGTGTGTGACACAATAGTTGAGTTAAGACTAGTTATAGACAACATTACGGCAATAGTGAGCTTTGTATATGTACCACAACTTCAAATGATAGGTAAGCAAAAGACCCATTTTTATGAGGCCTTCTTGTAGATTTCATGATAACAGCTGACAACAATCTTGAGTTCATAGATGGTGAGCATGCTGAACAATACCTTCATATTCTGATGTATGTAGCAGCTATCAGTGTTATGGTACAAGAAATAAAGACAATCAAAGCTTTTGGAATTTATGATGCAGATGATTTAACCATTTGCAATACTAACTTCACAAAACTTGTTAGCTATGCAAACTAGCAAACTTGCATATCAGGTCATCTTCATACTCATCAGGAATTGAGATAGACAAATGTGTGGAAATATT
Organism: Octopus bimaculoides; assembly: GCF_046866305.1. Classification (NCBI taxonomy): domain Eukaryota; kingdom Metazoa; phylum Mollusca; class Cephalopoda; order Octopoda; family Octopodidae; genus Octopus; species Octopus bimaculoides. Next base: position 66,886,975 of record NC_142930.1, read on the forward strand.
GAGTCTTTTTTTTCTGATGAAGACTGTACCAACATAGACAAGTGACTGGGGACAGAAGTTATGGAAGCTAAAGCATTTTTTAACCAGATGTAGGTTCAAAGAAATGATCTGTATGTTGAAGAGAAAGAGAAAGTAAGCCTATGAAACAAATTTACTGCTAACTACAGATCAGATCTGTGCTGGGAGCAAAATTCTAGCTAGATGGAATATGATGACAGAATAGTATGGTGGATAAAGCAATAAAAACTAAGAGATGGGTCTGGAAAGAATTGAAGAAAGTGGGATGTGGAGAGAAAAGAACAAAATCAGGTAGCTAGAAACGTTAGGCATCAAATATATTTATCAAGAAGAGAAGCAGAGAGAAAGAGGTTTACTAATGTTCTGTTGATCATATGTGTGAAGCATTTTGGATTGTAACGCAATTTGATTCAGGACATCATTGGTGAAAAGTATGTACATAATGTTGGTAGCACATTCACTCTTACTGAGAAGTAGGAGGCATAGAAATGGTCCTGCAAGAGGTTGCTACATGAGGAGAGTGCATGAAAGTGAGAAAGATTACCTGAAATAGACTCCTTAGAGGGACCAGGTATTGAAACTAACAGCTATAGAGTTGAAACGGTTGGATCATCAGAGATTATCATCCGGGATGATCTACTGACATGCACTAATCATTTGCATAATTCATTAGATAATAACAATGAGATCATTTCCAGTAAATGGCATAGCAACATTGCCACCAACTGTTACTTGGGTAAAAGAGATGCAATAGAAAGAAGAAAGTACAGAGGCATTAAACTGTTATATAAAGTTCTGAGACTGGTAAGAATTATGGCATAGCCTTCCAGTCAGGAAGGAAATTAGCTCAGATAAGATGCAATTCGGGTTTGTGTCAAAACAGGGTGCCATTGATATCCTCTTCCTTGTGAGACAGCTAAAGTTCTTAGTAAAGCATTTGTTGAACTGAAGAAGTCCTTTGACTGAGTACCACATATTTGTAATCTGGTGACCATTAATAAAGCTTTGTGTAGATGATTAGTTTGTGTTATCAAGATGAAAGTTCTCTGAGGAATTTAGCATGCAGGTAGGTGTTCATCAGGACTTAGTTCTCAGCAGCCTGTAGTTTATTATAATTCTCCAGGCCATAACAAAGGAATTTAAAACTAGCTGTCTGAAAACTTCTGTATACTGATGATCAAGTTCTCATAGCCGAATCTATCAAAGAATTAGGGAAAAAATTTCAAACCTGGGAGCAAAGCCTAAAACTAAGAGCTCTTAAAAGAAAATCTAGCAAAGAAAAAGTTTTAGTTAGTTGAAAAGAAGACTGGACGCTATGGAAAGTGACCATGCTTGATATGCAGAAAAGGAGTAGGTACAAATTTTATCAGATGTACCCAGTGTACATTATAGGTACCCAAGAGGTGCAATGGGATCACAGGTAAGTTCATAGAGAAGGACTGTATGAGGAGATGTGCAAGGGAAGCTAGCAATAAGAGCACACATCATAAAGTCTTTCAAATGTTTGAAGGGCTTCCTAGAAGTAATTCTTAGCTTTTGTGGTCTGGTTTACCTAATTGGCTGTGGTGGAAAGTATTCTAAAAACATGGTAATCAGTATAAAAATGGTTTGGAAAAAGTTAAGGGAGGGAGGTATTAGGTATGAACTCTTCTAGAGACAGATTTCCCTCTTTGAGTGAATGACAGGTTGTATGATGCCTGCATATAAAGTGCAGAGTTTTCTGGTCGTAAAATATGGACATTGAATGTGGAGGATATGCAACAGCTGGAAAGAAGTATAGCAGACATGCTCTACTGGACATATAATGTTAGTGTGCAAGAATGATGGAGTACAAACGAGTTGAGAGGTTGGGGAGGGCATAAAAGGAATCAGATGTATGCAAGACTAGGCTGGTACAGATATGTGATGCATATGGTGGATGCCAGTTAGGTAAATAATTACCAAGCAATTCAAGTGGAAGGAATCTGCAGAAGAGGAAAATTTATGAAGTAGTAGTAAAAGCTGAATAAAAAGAAGAAAATGACAATGGACCACATGTGACAAGATGCTGTGTTGGAAAAGACCTATCCAATTCATAAAGTGGTAATAATGGGTTTCAGTTTGCTTTTCATTTATAAATTCCTCTCAGAAGGTATTGGTCAACTCTGGACTACAGTAGAAGGCATTTGCATAATATTCTGCACAATGGTATTGAAACTGGAACCATATGGTTGCAAAGCAAGCTTATTAACTAATAATGGTTTGATTGAACTTCATTTTGAATGTAGAACACTCTGCTCAAATGAACTTTTCACTGTATATCAGGAACATTATCTTTTAATCTTTTGAAGATGAAACCTACTGATACATCTACATAGAAGACAGTCACTTCTGTGAGATATAAAAATAAAAAGTGTTATCTTAAAATTTTGCAAAGAATGGTTGGACCTATTTTCTCACTGGTACAAAAAGTGATGGGGCAGTCACCTAAAAGTTAATAAGCGAAGAATGACTTTCTATGATCTTTGTGTTTACCATCTTGTAGTATTTTGGAAATTAATCCTTTTGTCAATAACTAATTTCACTGACTTGCCAAGTATACAAGATAAAGTTATCTGAATTGTCAAAAGGTGTTGTTAGTGCCCTACTTTGATTTATCACTAGCCAAGTCAATATTGGAAAGTCCACTGGTAACTGAACATCAATAGACATCAACACTTTCTTAAATTTTCTTCAGAAAATTTTCATCATTCTTCTTTACCATTTGTACTTTATAAAAATTTGTGGCACATTGCCATCAGCCTAGTCATGTGTAAATGATTTCATTGAGCTTTTTTTGTAGTATAATGAATCTAGATTTACATATGTGTGTTGTGTATGTATGTAGCACTCTAATCTTATACACTTTGTACACAATAGACATATATAGTCAAGCTGCTATAAAGCTTGCATAATCTTCAGGGTTTTTTGTTTTTTTCTTTTTGGAAACCAGTTAGTCTGGTTAATTACATCACATCAGAAATGCTAATCTGTCTCCACCACTCCTATGTATTACATGATCCTCCTCTGTTTAGTTTAATGACTGTCAATAATTCAACAAATGTAGCTTTTTTTTTCCTTCTGAAGAATTCCTTCAAACAATAGCTGAAAAACTTTTCTACTTGTTTCATATACTCTCTGTATTCAGTAATATCCTAATGAAATTCAGTGATGTGTGTTTAATTTAGAACAATTTAGTCTACGAATAAAGATTTTAATCGATCAGTTAAAGTGACTCTTATCTGGATTCTTTAAGATGCTTGATTTGATGTAATTAGCTACTAATTTTTGTAATATGAACATACTTGTACCAGTTGCTGGAAATTTTATACCACCTTATTCTATACTTGCTTTTTTGTAGTAACAATTTTTTGATTGCTATTTTCCCCTTATCAATTAGTTATTTCCATTTGATGGGTCCACTCCTAGACTATTTTACGGACTTATTAGTTCTACTTGTGTTAATTCTAAATTTCTAATATTCAAAATCTTTTGATAGATTATAAATTAAAATGAATTATGAAATCATCTTCCAGAACATTTACTTGAAAGCAAACTTTTATACAGGTATAAGCAACCTTTTTATAAGAAGCATACTGTATGAAACATGGCTTGTCATCAGGCAGGCTGCACTACTAAAAAATTTCAAAGTAATTTTTCATTAATGTGCCATTCAGAAAGTCTGGCAGGCTGCAGTTTGCTCATGATTGCTTTAATACTTATTCGTTTCTTCCCTTCTCTGTGCATACCTATACTAAATGTCCCATATATTTATAAATGGAATCCTGACAATAATCCACATTAAACTACTATAATAAGCCTAGTAAATTATTGGATTGGACTGCCTATGTTCAGTCCACTGCAGGATGGAGGCCTCAGCATGTCCTCTCCACCAACCATGGTCTGATGTGGAGGCTGTGAATTTGAGCTTGAGGTCATACTGGTTTGATGAGCCTACTCTACCACATTGGCATGACATGGTTTGACAGAGGGGTGTAGCTAAGTCGATTACATTGACCCCATTGCTCAACTGGTACTTATTTGATCAACCCTGAAAAAATGAAGGGCAAGGTTAGCTTCAGCAGAATTTGAACTCAGAATGTAGGGATGGACAAAATGGCAAAGCATTTCACTCGGTGTGCTAATGATTCTGCTAGCTGCTGCCATAGTAAATAATATTGTCCAATAATTTATGATTGTTTATTCTTTTGTAATTTTTTATTTAGTAACATTTTATTTTTTGTAGTATTTGTAATTTCTTAGCTAAAGGTTTTTGTTTAACCACAAAAGTTTACTAAAACAATTTTTTCAAAGTGTTTTGTCACTTATTGTATTGATCTTGCATATTTGTTAAATTCAGAAGTTTAATTTTGTTACTATTCAAAATGCTATAAAGTCCAATAATTTAAATAGAAAGGATGTTTAGTTTATAAACAGCTTATAGCGTCTGTAATTGTATAGTTACGTCTTTGTTGAAGCCTGCTTGTCATAGCTAACTCTGTATTTGTAGTTAGTTCTGGGGTCAGAAATGACACAAATTGGATTGTGTTTGTCAAGACAATTTTTATTACAAGCTGGTTTCCTATTTACACAGCTGAAATTGCAGTTATATTAGTTTCTGATGTCTATTACTTTTTTTTTTTTTCAGTTGGCTCTTACAATTTTAATTTTTTAATTTTTATTTCCTGTTTTAGGGAAATGTGTCTCCTTTTACTCACTTTTCAATTCAGATATTTGTAAAGGAATATTTGATTTTGAGCTTACCTAAAAGAAGTTATTGTTATTCTGGAAGCTAGGTATTTATTTTTCAGAAGTTGTATAATGAATAAATATTCCCTTAAGATAAATTATATATATATATATATATATATATATATATATATATATATATTGTTTTAGTACAAGTATTTACAATGCTAATTAGACAACCTTTTCTGTTTTTTTAGAATATCTGCTTAATATTTATAAATATATTTGTAGCTTACAGACACACTTTGGTGTTCAGGGAATTGGTTTAAAATATTTATGGCTATAATTGGATTTTTATTTTAATATGTTGTACAAAGTCGATGAAAGGACATAACCATAATTTAATGTGTACCTTCAACTGATTGTAGCTAAATCAGTAAAGAAGGGCTGTTTGGAACTGGTTAAACTAAATCCATCTCCATTTGATGAGAACAAGACTGTTTTTAGAGAGAGAACATATCAGTGAAATGTTAAAACTAGAAGTTGAAGAAAAATCAAAGCACAAAAGAATGAAAAATTGGAGTGAATGATCATAAGAAGATATCAACAAGAAAATTTATTTTGTGTCAGTTTTACCACATTATTAGCAAGATATAACCCACGTTCTAAAGAACAGGGAAAAAAGAACTTTAAAAAAATAGCATGTATTCTATAGAATACTCTAAAATTAATATGGAAATGTTAAACACTAAACAATGATATCCTAATGAAATGTTAGCATATATTTCAATACTAGGCATTCATCTGCAGGCTGTAACTAACAGGTGGATTAAATGACTGGATAAATGCACTCTGATGACTTTGGTTAGCATTTTACCAAAACCTTAAACTCTTTTCCATCTGGAAGGTTGTTAAAGAAGAATAGAACAGCACACAAAGTTGATTAATGCATGAGTGTTAATATGTAACTCTTTCACTCCTTCATATCTTAAAGACTATACATTTTATCTTACATAATTTTAAGAGTAACTTGAGAAAATGTAATTCTAGAAGTAACACCAGCTGCCTATTTTAGATCCTTTGATAGAGACAAGAACTTTTACTAGACCTAAAAAAAATTTCAAAATTAACTTCACCCTGCTGCATTTTCATTTTTAATGGTTGATCGTTAAGAGATTATCTTAATAAAGAAAACAAAAGGAAACATAACATAAATGTGTTATTCATGAGAAATTTTATGTTACTTTTATGTCAACCACAATACCTAATTTTTTTTTTTTTTAATAATTATTACTGATTAATAATGTAAAACAAATTAGTATTTACAGGTATAAATTGATGATTCTACTGTCTTCTACCCTCCACACTCTACTCTCTTTCCCAATGTGACTGCTAACATTATTAAAGTGTAACTCACAATTATATAGTGGGTGTGAATGTATTTAAACAGCTTGCAATTGAAGCTTTGTCAAACTTTAAGAGAAACATGAATAGAAAGCTTACATGTACCCACCACACATCACACCACACCGTATACACCCACACACCACACACATACACACTTGCATACGTTTAAGATTTCTATTCATGTTTTTTAATGTTTATTTTTGCATGATTGAATAGAATAGATAAATGAGCAAAATGGCTTTTCTTTAACTGTTTGTCCTTGAGCATTTCCGGTGTTAATGTCAACACTTTACTATGTCAGTCTTTCTGACCCCATTCTAATTGCAATTTGATCTAAGTCCATTACCAATTTACAACTTATCTCTAAAGAGTTCTCATCATCCATTCTAATTACATTCCTGTACTACTTAGCATTCACTTGTTAAATAACACCAAAATAATGCTATTTTCCAGTTGCTTTCATATATGTTTTTCAAAGCTATGCTTTAGATTTGAATTACTCATTTGACACACAAAGCTGATATTCATGCTGAAACATTGTTCTGTTAATTTCTTCAAATGCTTATAATAAAATTCTTTGCACCTTTGTTAACATTAATTACTTTCTCCAAAATTGCAAAGCCTATCTACTATTTGTTAGTGGACTATCATACTGTTCTATCCAAGATTAGTGTCAGTGTATTTGACAGTTGCATAATGTAGGACAAGTAAATTAGATTTAGAAAAAGAAAAAAGAAATTTAGCAAAGAAGAGAAAGTGTTTTCCACTTGAATTAAGCTTCCTCCTTGTTATTTAAAAGTGTTTCATATTTTTGGACTTTAATTGATTGTGTTTTTTCTTATTAAATTACATAGGTAAAATGAAATATGTCATGTTATGTATTTTGTCTTGGAGCATAGTATTAGCAACAAGCTCTGAGTTTGTGACATTTTGATTAGTAGACCAATATCTAAATCATTTAGTTTCTTTTATATTTCAGTTGTTTTGAAACATTGAGAATGTTCTAGAATGGTCTGAAAAAAAAAAAAAAAAATGATCTGATTTCATTTATACTTAGACATTTCTGATGTATTCATTAAATAATATTAACTAATATTCTTTGATTATCAAAATTATAATTACAAATATATGGTTGGGATGTTAAAGTTCTGTACTAATGACTAATAGGTGATGATTGCAAACTAAAGTATAACACATTGCATTATGTTCTTAAGTAAGGCATATAACTCCTGCGTTGTATACTTCATCTTCCTGCTTAAATGCTTAGCATAAAAAAAATTTCTTGGCTGGCACTTATAGTTAAGTATGAGTTGGAATCAGTGTACGTCTCCAATGAAAGTGTGAAGTATCATTACATTTGAAAAATAAAGCATTAACAAATATATCTAGTTATAAAAAGAATTTATTCAACACAAATAACTCACCTTAGCTGGTATGGAAAAATCAATATAAAACAAAGTAAAATAATAATAATAGTAATAAACTATTTAGTTGCAAATTAAACATTATTTCAATAAGTAATCCCCTTTTTACAACAAATTGAAAATGTACATGTATTTGGGCCTGATCTAGGATTTTTGTTGTTTTTAAAATATTTGTTTATCAGTATTAGAGGGTGATGGATCGGCAAGAGTAATTAGAATGCTAGATATACTGCTTTTTGTTTTTTGTTCCAGTTCTTTACATTAAAATACCAGTCAAGTACTGGGGTTGACTTAGTTGTCTGTCATTTTCCTCCAGTTTTGTGACTGTATTACAAAAATCTTACTAGATAACTAGTTTTTTTTTTTTTTTGTGGAAAGATTATTTCTGACTAAAAGTCAAGTGAATAGCTGTGTAAGGTTACAGATGGTCATAGCAGTTATTTCTAAGAATTGTTATTGGTGTTGTGTTTTTCATATCCTGTATTTGCACAAATATTTCTTTTTTGAAAGTGTGTATGTGGGGTGGGACAAATACAATTTCTAAATATTAATTTTCATACTCTTGATAGGAATGTTTGTTTTTTTCTTTTTCTTTTCACAACATTGCCAAATATTTAGATACAACATCTGCAGTACTTACATTCTAAGATTTGTTTTTCTTCAATGAATTACTATTTACTAGTGGAATATTGCCAAGTTGGCTTTAGGATGTTTAAAATTTAGATATCCAATATTTTGACTGTTTCCATCAATGACATTCCTTCTAAGTTTAAATCTCAGTGATTGAAATGCTTCCTCCTTCTCTGAAACATTGATAATTTTTATCACTTGTAAACTTTTATGTTGGCACATTTAAATCCTGTTTCTCCTCTCATTTCTTATATTTTTGTATAAGCTGATTTAGTCGTATATTCTCAAGTTATTGGTCAGTTAGGACAAACGATAAAGGCTCTTATTCATATCCGGTCACAAGGCATTCATTTTTTACTCTGTGGAACTGAAATACAGTTAGAAGGTCTCTATTGAAAGTAACATTATATTGCCACTAGTATTGTACAAGTGAATCCAAAGACCACTCTAGTAATTTAACAAGTCTACTTAATGAAAATGTATTCCTAGATGATGGAAAAATTTTGATGTATATAATTGAAATAGGATTGAATTAAAATAGCTATTCATGTATCGTATTTAACATATATGCACATGCTGTTAATAGGCATGATGCTGTGAATCTCATGGGTTACTGCTGGAACAATACTTGTCTTGCTGTGATATGTATTGTATTTATAACACAGTCTGCTTATAAAGAGATTTTCTCATACAAAACCCACAATAACTTGCCTGTCAATGGTGTATATACTTTAAGTATGATATATACATGGATATTTTAATTGAATGCTGTTTCATTTGTGTACACTGAATTTTTTTTTTTTTTTTTTTTGCTTGGTGGCTATCTGCACTGTCAGTGAGTGTATTATTTACTGTTTCCTATATACTTAAGGGGATGGTTTTCATCTAGACATATGACTAGCGAGTACACATTGTTGACAAAGCCAAAGTACATTTGATGTTCTTGTGGGTCACTGCTGGGATGATGTTTGTCTTACTCCTATATAAATTATTTTTAATACTGCATGTTTATGAAGAGATTTTTTTCTCAAACCTAAAAAAAACAGTGTCATGCCTGTCAATCATATATTTGCATTCAGTGTGATACATAGATGGCTATGGAAAAATTTCTACATGTTTATCTATATTTTGTCATTCAAGACTTTGTTTATTAGAAATTCCAAAACACATTCATAAAGCAGTACCTATTTTGATTAAATGCAACTATAATTATATTCAATAAAATCAGAATTTACTCTTTTTCCAAGAAAAATAGTTTATGACTTAATCCTCTACAGAATTTTTTTATGGGTGCTATTTCACTAGTCCATCTATCTTAAAGCAGGTTATTAACAGCCTATTATCATACTTGGGATTCCCAAGCATTGGTAATTATCTTGTAGCAGAATATCTTATCTTAGCATTATTGGTTTCTTGTATCAGGAGATCCCAGTAGTTTATTTGTAGTTGAACATTGTAGTATGAATAGTTTGCTTTTAGGTGTCTGTTACTCTTGAGTAGTTTGTTTTAGCCCGGAGTTGCTTACTTTTAAGCTTTGTGAGGATGTTTGCTTTATGTATTTTGTATAGGGTACTTAACCTTCTTGTTTAAGAAGAACAAATTACAGTATTTTTAGCAATCTGTTAGCCAATATCATGCTTTACTTCATGATTAGGCATTGATTCTTCGAAGAAAATGTACCTATTAACTATAAATTACAATCTGTATTCAAAGTAGAGATTTTTGGACATCAATAGTTCTGGAATCAATATTTTTCTTTTTACTATGAACGAACCATAAACGTTTTTTAACACTTCAGTTGCATTTCATCACCTAAGAACTAGATGTTAATTTCAATTCCAAAAATCCTATTATTTGCTAATTCTTTTCCTAATGTCTATTTTTGGTTATTTTTGAATGGCGTTTTGATTAAGAGCTTAATCTTTCCACTACTTATATCTAAAATCATTTAATTTGTGGTTAAGAAGCTTTCTTCCCAGACATGGTTTCAGGTTCAGTCCCACTAGGCAAGTGTCTTCTATTATAGTCCTAGGTGGATCAAAATCTTGGGAATGGAAAAAGTCCATCATGTGTGTGTGTGTGTGTGTGTGTGTGTGTGTGTGTCTGTCTGTCTGTGTGTGTGTGTGTGTGTGTGTGTGTGTGTGTGTGTGTGTGTGTGTGTGTGTGTCCACTAGCTTTAACATCATGCGGTGGTTGTAAACAAGCAGTGTTCATTTCCAATCTTTCATGAAAAGTATATCTTGCCATGAGGAAATATTACCTTGCTTGGTGAAGATTGATGACAGGAAGGGCATCTGGCTATTATCTGTCCCAACAAATTCCATCTGACCCATGCAAGCATGGAAAAGTGTTCATTAAAATGATGATGTTGCAATATCACTGATATATTAGGTTGTAATTCATAGCTTGAAAATTATTTCTAGCAAAAGACTACAAAACTATCATTGTTTTGTTTTATATTTTTGATTATTGCAATATTTGAATTATTTATGCTTACTGAGCAATATGTTGAATATAATCTTTATATAATTCTATTTCATACTAAGACACAGATGTTCAAATTGGTAGGAATGATATATGTGTCCTCTTACCTGTATTGCAATATGGCTATTGCACAAACATATAGATTTTTAAATAGTCCAGTTCACTTAATTGATGCCATAATGTAACTATTAACAAAAATTGTCCTAAGACCAAACCTATGATTGCTTTAAAGTGGGAGATATTTGGAAATTGATTAAGACCAAGGAAACTGGTGAAGACATAATGTTCTCTAAATTATGGTGAATAGAAGAGAAATATCTTGCTGCCAGAAGTTTTCTTACTATTGTTTGTGCCAATGTCAAGTGAGGATGACCTTTAAGGGAGCAGAAATCACTGGAGATTTAAGCCATTGTATGGTGTGTGACAGAAATGTGATGCTGTATATAAAGCAGTTGAAAGAAATAGATATGAAGTTGCTTGAAAAAAGAGAGAAAAAAAGAAAAAAAAAACATTACTATGATCTATTGGTTATGCAATGTGGATATGAAACCCCAATTAAGTATATATAAAAAGAAATTGATTAATAGGTCTGCATTTGGCATGTTATGCAAATGGATAATATAGATATAAGTTATAAGATGGTGAGCTGGCAAAATTATTAGCACAGGGGTAAATTGCTTTCATCTTCAAATTCTGCTGAAGTCAACTTTACCCTTCATCCTTTCAGGGTCATTAAAATTAGTACCAGTTGAGCACTGGGGTCAATGTAAATGACTTATCCCTCCCCAACAGAATTGCTGGCCTTGTGCCAAAATTTGAAACCAATGTAGATGGACAGCATGGTGCAAGTATTTAGACCGGTTTTAGCTGATTTAATCCAAATCATCTTGTTAACATGGATATTATAAAATTAATGATAACAATGATGACAAAGAAGAAGAGGATTACAGGTCAAATAAAATAAAAAGTATCGCCAGTATAATATAATAGATTCATGTCAGCTATAGTCTCTCCTCATTTACAAAAGGAACTTTTTCTGTAAGGTAGAAATCAATATTAGTTGTTATTCCTAACAATATTGTTTACGTTATAGTTGATATAATCTAAGTCACTCTCTTACAGGCACTTTGTATTTGAATATTACTGTAATTGAAAGGCAATGTAGGGTAAACGAGACAGGAATCTTGAACAGTTTGGCATTAAGTTTTGGACTTTGTAATGTAAGCATTCTGGTTATTTTGACATTGTGCTCCATGGTTATAAACTATAAAGCAGACTGTATACTTTTAAGAAATTGTGATTTAATGGGTCTTGAGATATTCATGCTTTATGCTAGAACATTCGTAACACAAGGGAAGTGAAGTGTCTCTAAACAGGTTTTGAAATAGCATGTGAAAGGGAATCCTTTTTGTTTCACTATAATCCCTGATCTTTTTCCTTTGTTGTTTTTTTTTTTTTTTTTTTTTCAAAATTAGGTAAAACACCTGAGAACTGTAGTGTATGTGAAATATGTTTGTGTGATTTAAATGCCTTTCTCTAGTCCATTAACAACATCGGCAAAAGAAATATATGCAACCAGAAATAGAAACCAAGTTGCAAACTTCAACTGTCAGGGCCAGATTAATTCAATAGTAATGATAATTTCAAATTTTGGCACAAGTCAGCAACTTTGTGGGAGGAGGTAAGTCAGTCACAACAACCCCAGTATGCAATTGGTACTTATTCTATTGAACTTGAAAGGATGAAAGGCAAAGTCAACCTCGGCAGAATTTGAACTTAGAATGTTAAGACAGACGAATTGCTGCTAAGCATTTTGCCTTAACAACAACAACACATCAGCTTTATTATAATATAGATTTTGGTTAAAGTGATTTTACTTAACCACCAATATGCCTCAAATTTAACTGCTTTCCTATTTTTCTTCAACATTCAATCTGAAATTATTTAAGAAAATATTTTAGCCTTTTTGAATCAGAGTGCAGATTCTGTTACAGCTAACTTTACCCTTCATCCCTTTAGGTGGTAGACATAGTTGTATGGTTAAGAAGTTTGCTTTCCAATCACATGGTTTGGGGTTCTGCCCTAATCTTGTTGTGTAGCACCTTAGGCAAGTGTCTTCTACTGTTGCTGCAAGCTGACCAAAGCTTTGTGAGTGGATTTGGTCAATGGAAACTGAAAGAAACTCATCACGCACACACACACACACACACACACACACACACACACACACACACACGTGAGCCCCACAGAGGTGATGACAAGTGATTCAGACCTCTAGTGATAAACTATGCACAAGAAAACTTGTCAGGCCAAGTGAAATTGTAGTTTTAGTGCCAGTATCATGTGAACAGCACCCATGCATCGTAGTCATGGTTGTTTCCGGTGCCATGTAAATGACACCTGTGCACTGTAGTCATGGTTGTTGATGGTATCATGTAAATGGCACCTGGGAATCATGGTCATTGGCAGTGCCATGCAAGCGGCACCCGGAAATCATTGTGGTCACTGCCAGTGCCATGTAAATGGCACCTGTGCATCATAGTCATGGTCACTGCTAGTAACATGTACATGGCACCCATGAATTGTAGTCATGGTTGTTGCTGGTGTCATGTAAACAGCACCCATTACGCTCCTGGAGTGATTGACATTAGGAAGGGCATCCAGCAGTAGTAACCATACCAAATCAGACTGGAACCTGGTGCAGCTCTCCAGCTCATCATCTCTAGTCAAACTGTCTAACCTATACCAGCATTGAGAGCGGATGTTAAATGATGATGATGATATATATATATATGTGTATATAGGCATCGGATGGATATTGCTGGAGGCATAATCTGGTTCTTAAGATTCTCTTGTTGCAAGAAACCAAATTGTTTTAATCCACAGTGGAAAAACTATAACAAACCAGCCAGAGATTTTATCACCTTTGTGTGTCCAGAATAACAAATCTGTTCAAAGAAGGAATTTCCTATGAACAATGAAAAGTGGAATGGTTGTTGGAAGGTAGCTGCAGATTTTCCAGGGTATCAAGGGTTCTTTCTCAACCAGCTGTTATTATATGGTATGAGGAAAAGAAAGTGTGAAATCTGGTCGAGTTGATGGTTCTCTATGAAGATAGTATAGACACTCTTCAGACTTAAAAGCTGGACTGTTATGAACAACATCTCCTTGAGGAATGTAAAGATGCAGGCTGGAAAATAGAGGATTCATTGGAAACAGAATGAAGTGATGGTTGTTGTTCTTAGGCCTAACTCAATGTAAAGCAAATACAATCATGAGCGATATCCAGGCTACAGCGGAGAAGGCAAGCCACTAGATTTAGTTAAAAAGAGATGATGAGCACTGGCTAGAAGAATATTGAGTGAAGTCTATGAACTAGTTGATCTAGCAAGTGGGGCTGGTATGCATTAGTGTCATGAGGAAGGCCTTGAAATGGCATGCATTCTCTCCTGATGACCCCATAAGCCTGCTAGTGTCTGGTGTGTGGAACTTTCAGCTGGTAGCACTTGTATCTGCAAGTTGTTTGCAAATAATCTAAATGTGTATGTGTGTGCATGTGTATATGTATGTGTTTGTGTCTCCTTGTCTTGACATCACGCACTACATCATAAGAAATCTTCACTGTCATACAAACAATGGCCTTTGTTCCCAACCTGCTGTAAAAGCTTGTTTGGTCATGAGGAAATATTACCTTGCTTGGAAGCAAGGAAGGGCATCTGGCTGTAGAAAATCTGCCTCTATGAATTCTGTCTGACTCATACAATCATGGAATGGTTTACATTAAAACAATGACGAAGAGGATGGTAGTTATGGTGATAGCTTTTGTTTTAGGGATCAGTTTTATTAACATTTCCATTGAAGTTAGCCTTGAGACTATTGCAAAAGAAGTAAATATTAATTTTAACTGAATGTCATTCATGCTCCCTGTGTTGGGGGAAATAACAAGCACCTGAAATGGAAAAGACTAGAAAAAATAGCAAGTGTATTTCTGCCAAACCATTAGCACTATATGATATGTAAGTCTATATATAATACTCACTCCTGATGAATTAAAATCACTTTTTGTGATTGTTATTTTAATATTACACTTTATATATACGTTTATTTGTCTTTTCTTATTTGTAAATTTACAGTTCTGTTCCTGTAACTCATTTCCTAGAGCCTTTTCTGTGACCCTTATTTTGTGCTTCTCCTAGATTTTATTTCTTTATTTTCGAATATGAATGCCTGTGAATTTGCTTTTATTTGGTATGGGGCTTCTCTTATTCTTTTCTATTTATTAAAAACAAACAAAACAAAAAAACACTTTATGAATGAGAATAAAACTGTTTACATTTCAGAGTTAGATAGAATTTCACTGTTTACATTTAAATAGAAATCAAAATAAAATTATTTACTCGAATAAAACATGTTAAGATAGAATTTCACTGTTTACATTTAAATAGGAATCAAAATAAGATTATCTACTGGAATAAAACATGTTTACCTTCACAGTTTCCATAAAGAAGAAAAACATTCTCCTCCTCCTCCCTTCCTACTCCTGGGTGTTTCTTTTTCAGTTTACTTCTTACTACATCGAATTACTTATTGCACAAGTTAGCTAGAATTGTGACATTGTTGCAGCAGTAGTGATGCTGGTTATGCTGATGCACTGTAAAAGTGATATAACTCTTCGGTTGAAGCAACAATTACAAAACAGTGTTCCTGTTCTTTACTAATCAACTTAAATGAGGAAAATTTGAAGGTCACCATTTCCCCGCTCAACAACTACTTCATCATCCACTTTTAGCATGTCTGTTATTTATCTACAGTCAATATCTCATTATTTCTACTCAGCTTTGAGTGTTCTTTGTCTACCTGACCTGCAGAACAGCGTGGTGTATATTTCACGTTCAGTCAGCTGATTATGGAAAGCTTTAGCATCTCTAGAATTTGGTGGTCATTTTGGGGGAAATACCTGGCATCTTTGTTTATGGATAAGAATTACTGCTATAAGCGGTTAGTACCTGGACTATTTTTATTCTGTTGTTATTTTTGGTCAAGTTAAATCATTTATTGATTTCCTTTCTTAGGTTCCATTATACATACACACTCACATGTGTGCACACACACGCCCGCACGCTCATTTATGTGTGTGTGTGTGTGTGTGTGTGTGTGTGTGAGATTTTGTCCTGAAATTTGATTAAAATATTTTCAGTTAATATTTCCATTTTTATATTGTTTCATATGTGGTCTTTGTATTTTGCAGATGTTTTTTTTTTTTTTTAATATTAAAACATGTAATTTCAATTTTAGTTTTAAATAAATAGCAGTTTAACTTTCTTTTAGTGACTAAATGTAGCTTAAGTTAGACAATTATTTATCAGAAAACAAAACCAAAAGACATTGCTTAATGATATTATTTTGTCTCAGAATATATTTTACGATGTAACATACACAAAAGTGTACATATGCACACACGCACACACACACAAACACATTGTATCTGTTTAATATTTTTGTTTTACTAATGCACAATATACTTATTGTTTGATTTGTATGTATGTGTGCGTGTGCACTCATACATGCATACATGTTTGCATACTGGTTTAACTTGAAATTGCAATACAATGATCTAAACGCACACAAAATAAAAACTCTATTTTACGCTGTTCTTCTTTCTCTCTTTCACCCACCACAACACCCTCACACCACCACCATCATGAATGACAGTTTGAAATCGAGCTTAAGGAGCCTCTATGTAGTTACTCAATCTGCTACAAATAGCTGTCAAATCTTCAGATCACGCCCCTACTCTCTTAAGACAGGAAGGACACATTAGATAATGTGTTCTGGATTTATTATTTCTGAAAAAAAAAACAAAAAAAAAGAGACGGGATAGTCATGGCTGGATTTCCTTCAGGGCTGGCCTACATGTAAAGAACACTTGCTACTATTTGAAATATGTATTCAGTGTGTTTGTGTTACTGAAACCAACACCAAAATCTCTTTTCTTTTTTCTATTAGTATACTGGTTGATATGGAGAATGAGCTTACTTGGTAATTTATATTGGAACTAGAAATTTGATTTATATCAGCAGTGTATGACTCATACTTTTTTTTTTATATTATTGAAGATTGTGCTTTATAGATATTACTTGCTGTTTTCCAAATATATGTGTATAAGTGCGCACATGTTAAAAAAATATTTTTTATGGAAATTTGTATTCACACACACACACACACACACACACACACACTCAGTTTGTTAGGGAGAAAGACAATTTTGTAAGGTCATAAATATTTTATTTTTACTGTTCATTTGATTAAAAATTTACTGTTTTAATTTGTACTTTGGGGTCTAAGTGTTATTTAAACTTGAAATAATAATGATAATAATAATAATAATAATAAATTTACTATTTCAAAGTTAAAATAATGCAGCTTCTGAGAAACTTAGTTATTTGTGTGCAGAATAATTTTCTGTGTATACATGTATGTGCATGTAATATGTGTTTGTACATGCAAGTATCATTTATATGCACCCCCACAACACACAGTCATATGTATGTGTGTGTATGTATATATACACCTGCACATAAATATGCATGTGTATATACATATAAGCAAATACTTGTTTATTGTACACACATGCATAAGCACACAATTTCCTTTCTGCAAAAACATAACGGTACTTTGCTAGAAGTGTGTAGACTTTGATGTCTGAATTTATTTGGCATATATATATATATATATATATATATATATATATGCGGGTGACACGTAAAAGCACCCACTACACTCTCTGAGTGGTTGGCGTTAGGAAGGGCATCCAGCTGTAGAAACTCTGCCAAATCAGACTGGAGCCTGGTGTTGCCATCCGGTTTCACCAGTCCTCAGTCAAATCGTCCAACCCATGCTAGCATGGAAAGCGGACGTTAAACGATGATGATGATGATATATATATATAAAAACAAACAGTAAATGAGTATATGCATATATATGTACAGGTATGTGCATACCGACATCCATCTGTATGTATAGGTGCATATCTGGGTACAGGACATTGCAAACAAAACGTAGACAAGAAAACACACAAGCCACATAGAGAACATTCTACTTCATCAGCTACCCCCATTTTAACACCGGCGTTTTGAAGAGCTGGGTATATATATATATATATATATATATATATATTTATATAAATATATTTATATATATATATATATATTTATATAAATATATATATATATATATATATATATATATATATATATATATATATATATATATATATATATATATATATAAAATATTTATATATATATATATATATATATATATATAAAATATTTATATAAATATATATATATATATATATATAAAATATTTATATATATATATATATATATATATATATATAAAATATTTATATAAATATATATATATATATATATATAAAATATTTATATATATATATATATATATATATATATATATATATATATAAAATATTTATATAAATATATATATATATATATATATAAAATATTTATATAAATATATATATATATATATATATATAAAATATTTATATAAATATATATATATATATATATAAAATATTTATATAAATATATATATATATATATATATAAAATATTTATATAAATATATATATATATATATATATATATATATATATATATATATATATATATATATATATATATATATATATATATATATATATATATATATATATAAATATTTATATAAATATATATATATATATATATATATATATATATATATATATATATAAAATATTTATATAAATATATATATATATATATATATATATATATATATATATATAAAATATTTATATATAATATATATATATATATATATATATATATATATATATATATATATATATATATATATATATATATATATATATATATAAAATATATATATATAAAATATATATATATATATATATATATATATATAAAATATATATATATATATATATATATATATATATATATATATATATATAAAATATTTATATATATAAAATATTTATATAAATATATATATATATATATATATATATATATATATAAAATATTTATATATATAAAATATTTATATAAATATATATATATATATATATATATATATATATATATATATAAAATATTTATATATATAAAATATTTATATAAATATATATATATATATATATATATATATATATATATATATATATATAAAATATTTATATATATAAAATATTTATATATATAAAATATTTATATAAATATATATATATATATATATATATACTGAGGGTGATAAATTGAATATTAATTTCAATTTAAAACCAGTGGTACCGGTACACGATTAATTCTGTATTTTGTATATTTTTCACTTTGTCTTGCCCGCCTATGCTCTGGTGTTTGCTGAATTTTTTTCTGGAGAACATTATTTTTTCTTTGTGGTTGGGTCATTGATGACCTCTTTCTAGCATATCGGGTGTCCACTTAGTGGTCATCCCTTCTTATATATATATATATATATATATATATATATATATATATATATATATATACATGCATTCTTAAGTATTGTCCTCATCAATCTTTTAAATATAGATTTATAAATTTAGTTCTCTCTCTCTCTCTCTCTCTCTCTTATACACACACACACACACATTTATGATATGCATGTATTGTGTATTATTTGTTTGTATGGTGTATCTGTATGTGTGGGGCATTTGTGAGTAAATACATGGATTCTGCCCCAAATCTGACAATATAAAATTAGTAAAATTATAATAAAAGCATTCAGTTAAGGAAAACTAATAAATGAATTCAAACAGCGTAGCATTGATAACAGCAATAACTATAAAAATATAAAGAAAAACTACAGAAACTCCTGAGGCATAAACTCTCTGAAAATGGCAGTTAAAGATCACTGTCCAAATATCTGGACACAAGCATGAAACCATAGTATGGATGTAACTACAGTTACAAAATTTGGCTGTTTTCACTGTCTGGCCATTGTCATCCACTTCTCAACCTCCTCCTCCAGATTTGACTTATTCATTCTATGTGCAGCTCAACTGATCCAGTGTTTACCTGTAGCACATCTTAAATGCTTGCTGCCAGCCACCTTAGGGTCCATGAACAACACTCATACAATTTTACTGGTTAGATGGGGGTGGGGGGTGGGGGTTAGAAGTTTCAGTTTGATGCTTTAACTGGGGATGCAGTCTCTCCATACTGTACTGAATGACCTCCAAAAAGAATGCTGGTAACTTCAACAGAAACTGTTTCCTCCTTCTCATAAAGGAACTAGAATATATATATATATATATAATATCAAAGCATGGAAAAAAATAAACATGTAAAATGATTAAATAATTACATTTATTTATAAATGTAATTGAATCAACAGTAGGATAGAGAACAAAAATATCTTGTGGTATTATTTAGTTTCATCCCTTTATGCTTTGGTCAACTTTGCATGTGTGTGTGCATGTTTATATATAAATATGTGTGTTTACATATATGTGTATATATATATATATATATACATATATATATATATATATATATATAATATTAGCTTCATATACAGTATTCCAATGAAATGTTTCATGTTAGAGATCTTGCATGCCATATGAAACATTTTGAAAAGAAGGACAAAGGTATAAAGATTTCAGTCTTTTACAGTTGATATCATCGTCACCATTATCATCATCATGATCATTGTCATCATCATTACCATCATTTAATATCCATTTTCCAGGCTGGCATGGGTTTCACTGTTTGACAGTAACTGGTAAGGCCAGGGTCGCAATCCATTGTCTGTTTTGGCATGGTTTCTATGGCTAGATGCCCTTCCTAATGCCAACCACTTTACAAAGTGTACTGGGTGCTTTTTACATGGCACCCACCCCAGTGCTTTTTATGTGGCACCAGCACCAACAGGGTCACCTGTTAACTTATAAGACAAAATCCCCCTCAGTGGGGAGAAGGAAATAGCAGTGAGTGGGGTGTGGCTTTGTGCCTGTTGATGAGAGACTAGAGGTATTAAAGGACAGGATTAGGTGTCCTGCTGCAGAGTACATACATGAATACTCCAGTTGAAAAAGGAGGGTGAGTTAGAGAATAAGATAAAGAGAGCAATAGAGAGAGAGTTGGTGATGAAGATGTGTCAAGACATGCCCTTGAGGGACATTGGGGGTGGTGAGAATAAGTGGAGTGATACAGAGGTTTGGACAGGGTGGGTGAGAAGAGTAGAGGTAAATGAGACAAATGATGGAGTGAAATATAGGAGAGTCTCAGGGGCAGAGGTTGCAGTACATATGTTAGGGTATTGAGGGTGGTAGCAGATAAGTGAGGTGTTAATGAGGAAGAACAACACAGTGGAGAGGAGGCACAGAAAGGAGGTGATTGGTGGAGACAGTAGGCAGGGTAAGATAATGGGAAGTGAAAGTGGTTCAGGGAAAGAGGTAACTGCGAAAGTAGGGCAAAGTGTTAGAGGATGAAAGGGGGAAAGGAAATGGTTGATGGTGTAGAGTATGCAGGTGCACATTGGGCAGAGCCCCTCACTGACAAGCATTAACTAAGGTGGTTTAGGATATCAGTTCTGCTGTGGTCAATGAATCTTCTTGAGTACAGCAAGGTACCATATGTCTCAGTCTTTTGTCATCTCTTTCATAAGGCTCAGTGTCTTGAAATTGGCCTTCAGTACTTTTCCCCATGTCCTCTTGGGTCTCTTTCTTCCATGAGTTCCTTCCATATTTAGTGGTTGTCCACAGCTATGTGCATCACATGACCAAACCAGCACAGTCTTCTCTCTTGCACACTGCATTTAATTCCTCTCACACCTAACTTTTCTCTCAGTACACTAGCGCTCTGTCACACTTGTATGCTGACACCGCACATCCAGCAGTGCATACTAGCTTCATTCCTCTCTTGTCTTCGCATGTCCTCTGCATTCTGGGCCCATATCTCACTACTATGTAGCACTATCATTCATACACATGCATCATACAATCTTCCTCTCACTCAGAAAGAGACCTTTGATTGCCAACAGAAGTAAAAACTCTCTGAATTTTCTCCATCCTATTCTTATTCTAGCGGTTGCATTTTCCATACATCCTCCCTCACTACTAATTAGGTTTCCTAGGTAGCAGAAATTATCCACTATCTGTAATGAGCTTCCAGCAGTTGTTTGACAGTGCCAGTAGTCTTCTCCCCAGCACAGCCAAACTGCATTTCACCTAATCTGATTCTGTTCTTGATTAATTGAGTTATAATTCTTTCTGTAACTTTCATGACCTGGTCCAGCAGTTTGATGCCTCTGTAATTATTTTTGTCTATGGCATCTGCCTTACCCTTGTCGCAGTTGATTGTAATGCTGCTACTCCAGTCATTGAGGAGGATACTCTCCTCAAAAAATGTTCTAGTAGTTAGTTTAGAAGTTTTGGATCATTACTAAATTTGTTGTCTATGAGTCTCTCATATCATATGGAAATGAACAAAAAAGACATTCTAAGTTTTATACCAAATGCTTTTTTTGTGTGTGTTTGTATGTGAAATTGATAGGATGACAAGAATGAAGTTGATTGTGTAGTTCCTGTCCCATTGTCATCCTCTGTGCTCACCTCATGCTTTATTCTGAAACATATTGAATCTTAATATACAGGTTATTACTATTGCTATAGCAAAGCAAAATTGTAAATACATGCATATGTAGGTTGTGCGTGTGTATACACATATACCCCCATTTCACCAAAGTTGCAAAGTTGTATTATTTTACAACATACTGTCTATTAGTCTGACCCATTAAATACTTAATGTAATTTTTCATCTTGTTTGTTTGCATCTTTCTCTACTCATGTTTTTCCTTCACTCCTTTGCCCAATGTTTTCCTGTCAACCAGGAACTTTCAAGATTTTAAACCGAATATTAACTGCTTACTTCTACTCTCTTACCCCTATACACTCATCTAGCTGAGATAAGTGGTAGGGTCAAGGATGAGAGGCTAA
Source organism: Octopus bimaculoides (assembly GCF_046866305.1). NCBI lineage: Eukaryota > Metazoa > Mollusca > Cephalopoda > Octopoda > Octopodidae > Octopus > Octopus bimaculoides. The sequence goes on from NC_142930.1 coordinate 66,909,697, forward strand.
AAAGCACTGCTTTTTATGTGTAGACAATTAAAAATCTGTGATAAAAATAAACTGAAAAAATATACACCTCAATACATAATTCATTGTTTTCTCCCTAGAAATTCGATACTTAAATTTTAGTAACAATGATAAGATAGTGGAAAAAAAAATGAATCATTTTAATCATTACTTTCTGTTGACATAACACTAATTAGATTTATTTATGAAGTATTTACTCATCTTTTATCTTTTACTTGCTTCTGTCATCGAATTGCAGCCATGTTGGGGTACTGCCTTGAAGGATTTAGTTGAACAAATCAACACCAGTATTTATTTTTAAAGTTTGGTGCTTTCTATTGGTCTCTTTTACAGAACTACTAAGTTGGGGATATATAAACAAACCAACATCAGTTGTCAAGTGACGGTGATGGGGCAAACTCAAGGACACATACATGTACATATACACACTTGCATCCTTGTGCACAATCTTGCACACATGATTCCAGATTGAGGGAGTGGAATGGGTAAAATGCAGGCTACATTTCTTTCTTAGCTAGCTGATCCTCTGATGTAATAGTTACTCAATGAGGGATGCTCAACTTAGCTAATCATCAGGTCAAGATTTCAACTCACCTTTGTGATGAGTTAACTTGGAAATTCCAAGCAACAATATAATTTTCGTTCAATTAAGGTAAACTCAGCTTGATGATTAGCTAAGTTGAACATCCCTCGTTGAGTAATTATTACATCAGAGGATCAGCTAAGAAACATATGTAGCCTGCATTTTACTCATTCCACTCCTTCAATTTGGATTTTATTCACATTTGTAGCAACTCTGAGCTATACAGAAACTTTCAGCTTATCGAATTTCCTTGTAACTTCAATATGAGAAAAAGTGTGTAACCTTCAACGCCAATAAATTGTTATTGTCCCTGATCATGCACTGTTCACTTTTTGTTCTCTATACATGCTGCAGACTGCTTGAAGCTTATAAACTTCCTACTCTTGGATCCTTGGATCTTACCCTTGTATATTAATATATATATATATATATATACACACACACACACACACACACACACACACACACACACACACACACACACACACACACACACACACACACACACACACACATGACAGGCTTCCATAAAGTTTCTATCTTCCAAATTCACTAAGGCATTGGTTAATTTGGGGCTATAGTACAAGAAACTTGGCCAAGGTGTCACACAGTGGGACTGAATCCAAAGTCATATGATTTCAAAGTGAGTTTCTTAACCACACTGCCATGCTTGCACTTACTTGTATAGTTAAATATTTTGTTTTGTTTTTAAAATAAAAATAGATATCAGAATAAGATATTGAAAAAAGGTGCTATAAAATGCAATACTATGTTGATTTATTTACTTACGTCTGTAAAGTTGCATTTTAAGATTGCACTCCTGTTTTAATTGAGATGGAAATTTTTGAGATTTTGTGAAATAACAATAACTTTCATTTAGAGTCAGTATTTTGTCACATGCCAGGAAGAATTTTCTGAATCATTCAAGCACGAAAATTCATTATTAGATTTTGTTTTACAATAATTTCCATCACAGATATTTGATGTTTATGAAGATTTCTTTCATAAAACTGATCTTTACACTCTTTTATCTTATAATTATTATACATATATATATTTTTTTGCTCTCTGCTAGTAAAGAGATGTTTTATAAATTATTTATTTTTAACAATAAGTTATTATGTGACCACTGTTCCATTCTCATTTGTGTATGTCTGTACCAAAATGTTTCTTAGACTATATATTTATTTGTTATTCAAAGTCTAAATGAATAATTAAATGGATGAACTGAGAAAATATGTACTTTCCTTTAATTCTGGCCAGTTTGACAATAGCAAGAGGACTGCATCAATCCCCAATATCTGCATTGGTATGCCTTCTATGGTTGGATACTCTTCCTCATGCCGAATATATATTAAGCATACATATATATGTAAATATATGTGTAGATATTTATACAAACATGTATGTGTATATATATATATTTCTCGTCTGGCCTTAAAGCCTTTTCTGTTTGTTTTCCTGTCTTGTTTTTTGTCCGCCACAACATTCCTCCATGGTAAGATTTAATTTGTGTATACAAAATTAATTTGCGGTCCATGGGAAGAGCTGTTTTAACGATGCGTCCTGCCTAGCTCTTCGAAACGCCGGTGTTAAAACGGAGGTAGCTGATGAAGTAGAATGTTCTCTATGTGGCTTGTGTGTTTTCTCGTCTCTGTTTTGTTTGCAATGTCCTGTACCCAGATATGCACCTATACATACAGGTGGATGTCGGTATGCACATACCTGTACGTATATATGCATATACTCATTTACTATTTGTTTCATCATCATCGTTTAACGTCCGCTTTCCATGCTAGCATGGGTTGGACGATTTGACTGAGGACTGGTGAAACCGGATGGCAACACCAGGCTCCAGTCTAATTTGGCAGAGTTTCTACAGCTGGATGCCCTTCCTAACGCCAACCACTCAGAGAGTGTAGTGGGTGCTTTTACGTGTCACCCGCACGAAAACGGCCACGCTCGAAATGGTGTCTTTTATGTGCCACCCGCACAAGCCAGTCCAGGGGCACTGGCAACGATCTCGCTCGAAAATCCTACGGGAGCCAGTCAGGCGGTACTGGCAATGGCCACGCTCAAAATGGTGCATCTCATGTGCCACCCGCACAAGAACCAGTCCAGGGGCACTGGCAACGATCTTACTTGGCTTGCCGGGTCTTCTCACGCACAGCACATTTCCAAAGGTTTTGCCTCACCACCTCAGCCCAGGTCTTCCTGGGCCTACCTCTTCCACGGGTTCCCTCAACTGTTAGGGTGTGGCACTTTTTCACGCAGCTATCCTCCTCAATTCTCACCACATGTCCATACCAGCGCAATCGTCTCTCTTGCACGCCACAACTGATGCTTCTAATGTTCAGCTTTTCTCTCAAGATACTTACACTCTGACGGGTATTCACATTGACAGTACACATCCAACGGAGCATACTGGCTTCATTCCTTGCAAGCTTACGTATGTCCTCAGCAGTTACAGCCCATGTTTCACTGCCATGTAGCATGGCTGTTCGTATGCATGCGTCATACAGTCTGCCTTTTACTCTGAGTGAGAGTCCCTTTGTTGCCAGCAGGGGTAAGAGCTCTCTAAACTTTGCCCAGGCTATTCTTATTCTAGCAGCTACACTTTCAGTGCACCCACCCCCACTACTAACTTCGTCGCCCAGATAGCGGAAGCTATCGACTACCTCTAGTTTTTCACCCTGGAATGAGATAGAAGTTGTTTCCTGTTTGTTTACAGTCTTTATTGCACCTGAACATCTGCCACAAACAAAAACTAACTTGCTAGTTAACCTGCCTTTGATGTTGCTGCACCTCTTATGTGTCCATAGCTTGCACCGGGTACATCTTATAGAGTTACTACCTACTCCTTTTCTACATACTGAGCAGGGCCATCTACCTGAAGGGGTTTGTGTTTTATCTACCTTCCTACTTATTAGGATTTTGGTTTTAGCTAGGTTGACTCTAAGGCCCTTCAATTCTAGACCTTGCTTCCACACCTGAAACTTCTCCTCTAGTTCTGATAGTGACTCCGCAATTAGGGCAAGGTCATCAGCATAGAGGAGCTCCCAGGGGCAACCTGTCTTGAACTCCTCTGTGATTGCCTGGAAGACTATGATAAATAAGAGGGGGCTGAGGACGGAACCTTGGTGGACCCCTACCTCTACCCGGAATTCATTGCTGTACTCATTTCCAACCCTCACCTTACTGGCAGCATCTCTGTACATGGCTCGCACAGCTCTCACTAACCATTCTTCTATCCCAAGTTTCCTCATTGACCACCAGATAAGGGATCGGGGGACCCTGTCAAAGGCTTTCTCCATGTCAACGAAAGCCAGGTACAGAGGTTTATCCTTAGCTAGGTATTTCTCCTGCAACTGTCTCACTAGAAATAAGGCATCAGTAGTGCTTTTACGTGGCACGAACCCAAACTGCATCTCATCTAAATTGATTTATATATATATATATATATATATATATATGTATGTATGTATGTATTATTGAGGAAGACTAGCACTCCACTATAGTTTCCATGTGATCATGTAGAAGTTGTGTGATTATGGTGAATTTTTGTATGCAGATAAATTTGCGTAGTACTCCATAGCACCTGACAATTTGCAAAATAAAATGCCATGATGAGGTAAAGAAAACCTTGTACAATAGTTTGTTGTCACAAGTGAGTATAGATGGTATATCATCATCATCCTTTAATGTCCGTTTTCCATGCTGGCATGGGTAGGACAGTTTAACCAGAGCTGGCAAGCTGGAAAGCTGCATCAGGTTACAGTCTAACTTGGCTTGGTTTTTATGGTTAGATGCTCTTCTTAATGTCAATCACTTTACAGAGTGTGCTGGGTGCTTTTAATATAGCACTGGCATGAATGCTTTTTGCATGCAACCAGCACAAGACTCTTGCAGGCCAATCTTCTTCCTTAGGAGCAGCAGCCTTTGGAGTATATCTATGTTTGTCTGTCTGTGTTAAAGATGATGATGTGTGTGTTTGTATTACATTTATACATATACATATTACATGGTTTCCATCACATGCCAGAGGGAAAAAATACAAGTAGTTAATAGCTTCTGTTACCTAGGTGGCCAAGTCAGTAGTGGGGGTGGATGCTCTGAGAGTGTAGCTACTAGAATAAGAATAGCCTGGGCAAAGTTCTGAGAGTTCTTACCTCTGCTGGTGACAAAGGGACTCTCGCTTAGAGTAAAAGGTAGACTGTATGATGCATGTGTATGAACAGCCATGCTACATGGCAGTGAAACATGGGCCGTGACTGCTGAGGACATGCATAAGCTTACAAGAAATGAAACCAGCATGCTCCGCTGGATGTGTAATGTCCGTGTGTATACATGACTGAGTGTAAGTGCCCTGAGAGAAAAGTTGGACATAAGAAGGATCAGATGTGGTGTGCAAGAGAGAGGGCTGCGTTGGTATGGTTGTGTGAAAAAGTGTCACACCCTAGCAGTAAAGGGAGCCTGTGGAAGAGGTAGACCCAGGAAGACCTGAGATGAGGTGGTGAAGCAAGACCTTCAAACGTTGGACCTCACGGAGGCAATGACAAATGACCGAGACCTTTGGAGATGCGCTGTGTTTGAGAAGACCCAGTAAGCCAAGTGAGACTGTAACTGTGGCCTATGCCAGTGCAGCATAACCAGCCCATTTAAGAGTACTCTTCAATCATTGAGCAATAAACTGCACTTGCAAAGACCTGTCGAGCCAAGTGAAGTCATTGTCATGGCCAATGCCAGTACCGCCTGAGTGGCACCCATGCAGGTGGCACGTAAAAAGCACCATTCAAGCATGGTTGATGTCAGAGCTGCCTGAATGGTTCTATGCTGGTGGCACGTAAAAAGCACCATTCGAGCATGGTTGTTGCCAGAGCCACCTGACTGACTCCCATGCCAGTGGCATGTAAAAAGCACCATTCAAGCGTGGTTGATGCCAGTACCACCTGTCTGGCCTTCGTACCGGTGGCACATAAAAAGCATCTACTACACTCTCAAAGTGGTTGGCATTAGGAAGGGCATCCAGCTGTAGAAACTTTGGCAGATCAGATTGAAGCCTGGTGCAGCCTTGTGGCTTGCCAGCCCTCAGTCAAACCGTCCAACCCATGCCAGCATGGAAAGCGAACGTTAAACAATGACGATGATGATGATGATATATATGCTATATCATGTTATGTATTTTATATATATATAGAACTAAAACATTTAATATGAGCAATTATCTAGATAATGTTTGAGGAATACCAATCCTATGAAAGAGGAGAATTTTGGCTTAATTAACAATCTATTTAAATGCTTTATAAGTTTGGATATAAAATATACATCAGTTTCAAAACTACAGTACTTATTGTAGCAATTCCAGCTATCCTGCTTATTCTGTGACAATCTATATTTACTGTGCACTGTATCTCATTTGTAAACATTTCAGAAATATTTTCTTTCATATAAAATGTTTTCTGTAGCTATTCTAGTATTTATATTACACCTGTTTAGTAGATAGTATAAGAATTAAGATTTTGCTCCAGCTTTTCTGAAGTTAAAGGCAATTAAATCCAATTACACGCTATATTTGTTAGACAAATTATTGATAGCATTAAATAATTGGTCATGTGTTTCCCTCAATGCTTTCACTACTTTTTTCATTGCTGCATGAATCACAGTGAGTTCATTGAGATGCATTTTCTACAACCGGACACACTTCCTATCACACCTCACCTGTTTCTATTGAGAGGTAAAATTTCCGCAAAGATAGACGTCACAGAAAATCAGAAACAAACAGCACCAATTGTATGACATTCATACTTAGTTAAAACTGTTGCACAATGTAAAACCAAGAAGACACAAACACATCTATGCATGCACATATGTACACACACACACACACACACACACACACACAGATATATGTGACGTTCCTTTTTCTGTGTCTATCATATCCACTTGAAAGGCTTTTGTTGTTTTGTTGGCATGTATGCATATATATCTTTATATATATATGTATATATATACATATGTATATACATATACATATATATATATATATATATATATATATATATATATAAAGGTATTCAGTTAATATATGCGTTTTACTTCGTTTACTAAATTTATATATTTACTCAAGTACCCAAAATAACAAGGAGTCTCTACCTCATAAACAGGAGTTACACCACTGTCATTTTGTGATCTTTGCTACCCTGGTATCTATTAACCAATTTATTTTGTCCGAGTTAATTATTAACTAAGAGAAAATAAATACATATAATAAAATATATATACAAATATATATATTCCAGTGTTCGGAAGGTAATTGCATCTTTTCACTTCTATAAAATATGAATCAACCAATGTCAGAGCGTAGGTATTGGCAGGAACTGTCTAGAAATAATATATCATCGCTTCTATTTGGCTGTGTGTCATTCATAGTTATTTCAGTAATCAACCTCATGGAAGATAATACTGTTATGAAACTATATATTTGCCATTGCTTACTGTGTTAGTTTCAAAAGACAACTACCCCTACAGAAGCAATGAAAACCATTTGTGAAGTGTATCCAGATGCAGTGAAAGCTTGTACATGTCAGCTGTGGATTAGAAGGTTTAAAGATGGTGATTGTGACATATCTGACAAGCCTTTCTCTGGAAGATGACCCACTCCGAATGATGACCTTTTGAATGAGACTATTGTATGTGATCCACATCAAAGCACCAGATAGTTGGTGCAAAAACTTAATGTGTCATGTTCAGCTATCCACAAACATCTTAAGCAAATTGGGAAAGCATGCAAGGAGGGGATTTGGATTCCACATGAGCTTATGCTTGACAAGCGAACACAACGTTCTACCATTTGCATCAGTCTTCTAACCAGGAATAACAATCTGTCAGTTTTGCAGTGCATTATTACAGGTGATGTAAAATGGGTTTTGCACCACAACAGAAAATGAAGAAGACATTGGTTTTCATGTAATGAGAGGCCAGTGCCAACACTAAAATCAGAACTCCATCCACAAAAATCCTTGCTCTCTATTCAGTGGAACATGGAAGCTACTGGAACCTGGAAGGAGTGCCAATGCAGATGTCTACTGCCAACAACTTGCTCAAATAAATGAAAAATTATGTAGAAAGTGGCCAGCTTTGGTAAACAGAAGAGATGTTATTGTCCAGCATGACGATGCACAGCCATAAAACAAACCCCAGAAAAACATAACATCATTATGCTGGGCAGTTCTTCCACATCCTCCATACTCACCTGACTTAACACCTACAGATTTCCATCTGTTCTGGTCACTAGAATATTTCATAAGAGGCAAAACATTCAGAAACAGAGAAGTTAAAAAGAGTCTTTCAGACATTTTTTCAGGAAAAGAAATAGGTTTCTTTGAACACGGCATAAAAAAGTGACTTTCCTATTGGGTTGCAGTCGTTGAAAACAATGGTGATTAAATTCTTGATTCAGATGAATGTAGTTTACATTTATTTTCATAGTCTTTTTGGTAAAATGCAATTACTTTCTGAACGCCCTATATATATATATATATATATATATACACACACACACACAATCACGTGTTCTCTCACTCTCTAAATGCATATAAATATATATTTATATAGCTTCAGTATTAGGTCTGCCTTTCAGACTGGCATGGAATGGACAGTTCGGCAAATCTGATGCAGAAACGAAGCAGCATTATCTTTCAAAGACTCAGTTTTTACACGCCCATCCCAAATACTAACAATTGTACAGAATGTACTGGGTGCTTTTTTTATTCATGCCACCAGGACAAGTGAGTTTGTCTTGTAATTGGTAAGACTAAAGAATTGGCATACTGAAAGAAATTAGAGAGTGGTTGATGAGTTTAGGCAAGGTGATGAAATATGATGTGATGAATAGATTTATTGTTGTGGCTATGTGGTTGTAGGGAGAAAAGAGATAGGGGCATGGTGGAAGGGTGATTGGGTGGGGGGTGTAGGGAGTCGAGTGTAGTTTGTGAAAAGAGGAGACTGCAATGGTATGGTCATCTGTTGCATATGGATGATGGATCCTGTGGAGTAGGAAAATCTGGGAAGAGTGGAATGAAGTGATTGAACCTTACAAAAGAGACAACAAATTGCAATGATTGGTGGCATGCTATACTGGACAAAATTCACTCTTTTGGGCAAGCATGCCAGAGAGAACACTAACAAAGTGAGAGGCTAGAGTGCTCTTGACACATCAACCTATTACTCCCACCTGGCCTACCTTACACTTGGGATTCTTTAATTACACTCATCCTCTACTGCTCTCTCTCTCCATCTCTGTGATTCCCTTCAAGTCCCTCTTTTCTCCTATGCTCACTGCTCCCCAATACCCCATCCCTTTTTCTCTCACTGCCCTCTCCTCACAGTTTCCCTGCCATCTCATCTCTCTCTTTCTCTCACCATCTTTTCCTCATAGCTCTGCCCCCCCCCCTGACACCCTCACTCTCTTTTTCTATCTTATGTCTCCTTCTACATCTTCTACTTATATCTACCCCTGTAACGTGGCTCAGCACAATAAACATATATACATGCATATATGTTTGTGTGTATGTATATACACATACATATACACACTGCAAGTATAAAGATCTAGAAATCTTTGTGTCAATATACATTACTGTTTCATAAAAAAATATTCAAACTCTATCAATTGCAGTAGTCATTTCAGATCAGTCCTTTAGCAAAGCTATTGATGCTTTAGTAGAATTATAGCTCCAAAGTAAATGGGAAGGATATGTGTATCAAAGAATATACAAATTTAAATGAAAGCAGAAAGCTGAAGTTAATAGTTTTATCAACCTCCACTATATAAAGCATAGTGCTGGAATACAGATTTCAATCCGACAATATAAGTTGGTTTAATATAGATATATGTTCTTATCCTGGAAAATATTTATCAGCCATTAGTTTAGAACTATGAAAACCAGAGATGTATGTACTGAATCTTTGTAGTTCATGAAAATTATTCTTTTAAGATGATGTAACTAACTTCTTTTTCACACTGGCATGACAATTCAGCTATTGCTAAAGAGATACGGGAAGTTGAGTTTATGCTTTTCTGAAATGTGTGACCTTAGTGTGACAAAAAGTATCCAACAGAACTTGGATTAATGTTTATCTTTTGTAAGAGAACTAAGGCAACATTTGATATCACAGAATTTCTTCAGTGATAAGTTGTGTGTGTGTGTGAAAGAGAGAGTGTGTGTGTGTGTGAAAGAGAGAGTGTGTGTGTGTGTGAAAGAGAGAGTGTGATTGTGAGAGTGTGTGTGAGGGAGAGTGTGTGTATGTTGTGTGTTTGTGTGTGAGGGAGAGTGTGTGTATGTTGTGTGTTTGTGTGTGAGAGAGAGTGTGTGTATGCTGTGCGTGTGTGTGTTGTGTGAGTGTGTATGTGTGTATATATGTGTGCATGCATTGATTGATTTGTAAAACTAGGCACAGGATGGCTGAATGGTTTAGAGTCTGTTATGCAGCCACTAAGTCCTGGGTTTGATCTCTCTGTATGGCTTTAACAAATGTCATTTTCTACAGCCTTGGGTCAATCCGTGTCTTGCATGTAAAATTGAGTTGATAGAAACTGTATAAAGGCCCATTGAGTTAATTGTACCTGTAATTCAAAAGTGCAGTCTTGTCACATATTCTGCATCCCATTGATTTTCCCTAAGAATTATGTTAAGGGTACAAGTGTTCATGGAACGCTCAACCGGTTATATGTTAAATCCAGAACATGTAACTTAGGTGACCAAGCACCTGAATCTTCATCCTCAAACAATAAATATCCAACCTAATTTGTAAGATATTGGAGTATGGAACTTTTAAGAATTGAGTATTCTTTTACTTGTTTCAGTCAAATGACTGTGGCCATGAAAGGTTTTAGTTGAACAAATTGGCTCCAGGAAGAATTATCTAAGCCTAGTACTTATTCTATTGGTCTCTTCTGCCAAACCGATAAGTTACCAGGATGTAAACACACCAACACATACACAAAGGAACACACATATAATATATATATATATATATATATATATATGCACACACACACATATACACACACAATGGTCTTCTTTCAGTTTACGTCTACCAAATCTGCTCACAAGGCTTTGGTTGGCCCAAGTCTATAGTAGGCACTTGCCCAAGGTGCCATGCAGTGAGACTGAACCTGGAACCATGTGACTTCTTCCCACACAGTCATGCCTGTGTTTAAAGCCTATATGTTCTAACTGTAGTTTGAAACTTGGTGAGACATACCTAAAAATTTCCTGTCAACGCAGTGTAAGTATGAAACTTACTGTCATTCCTGACTTTTCAAACTTTCGCAAAATTTTATATGTGCACCATACTACCAAAGATTTGAGGTATATTACCTAAATTTCATTCTACAACAAGACTGTGGAGATTTAAACATAAAAATTTTTGGGTGTGAATTTTTTTTAATATTTTCATGTTGTGGTGGTGTACTTATAAATTTCTTAATGTTTATTTGTCATACTAACATTAATATACAAATTAGCACAGCTTTGTGTGAACTACGAAGCATTTTCCAATTGACAGTAAGCATGTTTCTTCTTAATGACACATTGTTCAAGGTTAGACGAATTTTGATGAGGGCTTGAAAAGTAAGAACCTCCAGTTTGATACCTGCCTACACCCTGAAACTTGGGAAATATACCTCAAGTTTTCAGCAGTACAGTGTATGTATTTAACTGCAGTTTAAAGTTGCACACAAACATGCACACACACACATGCATGCACAGAGAGAGAGAGAGAGAGAGAGAGAGAGAGAGAGAGAGAGGGAGAGAGAGACTCCCATGCAAAAAAAAAACTTCCACATACTAAATAGTTTTTAGATTTTATTGTCTATATTTTGTTATTACTGTTTCTTTTTTAGCTTTTTAGCATTGTACTGTTAGCTAAATTCATTTGTTCTGTTTATGTTGTTAAAATATTGTTAGTTCTGTCTATTAGTTTTCTTCCTGCACCAATTTTGAACTTCAAAAATATCTACTTTTCGTAGTCAGAAAAGCTATTATTACAAATGATGTGCACATACATATGCACATGTTAGCACACATATTCATTTCTATCACATCTCACATCTGCATACGTAAAATTGATCATACATGTAATTGTAATCTGACTTCATTTGAATGCATGTGAAAGGAGTTAATGTGCATACATGAAACTGCAACACACACATTAAGATTGACATATTATTCATTTCTAGGTCAACTGAATTGATGTGTTTACAATTTACTAAGTGCTTAATTCTCTACAAGTTTTTATGCTCTCACATGTGTAAGTTATAAGCTTTCACATTGAGCAAGGTGTGCATATTTATGAACAAGAGTTGAAACAATAACTTGTTGCCTTACAAACTTTAGACTTCATATTCTAATTCCCTTTTTGATTTAGTCCCTTTCTTGCACTATCACCTCGTCAGTAACTCCTGTTGTGTCTTCTTAAGTCATTACCGGGACCTTTTTTTTTTGCACATATTTACTTACACACACACACACACACACACACACACACACACACACACACACACACACACACACACACACACACATTCAACTTATTGTCTACTTACTGTTGTCATCATACTGGCATAGTATTACATGATATTTCTCAATACTCACACCACTGAATACCAACCACACCACACCACGCGTACATACCTCACCAAAAACACCTATCACGTACATACACAAACCATCAAATCATACCTGTATACACCCTCTTTCCTTTCAACACAGTTCATATTCTCGCCTCTCCTTCCAGGTCATGCAAGCACCTTCCCATCACACTTTCAATCCATACATGTGTGCATTGAATGCACATGTACACATACATACCCCCTCCCCAAGTTGTAATCACTGTTTGCATGCCTGTAGTAATTTCAAAATATATGCATTTATTTACCAAAATTGTCACACATCCTTTCTGATATATCTGACATCTGGGTAGAAATACCAGACAGACAAGGAATGTGTGTGTGTGTGTGTGTGCGTGTGTGTGTGTGTGTGTGTGCGTGAGGGAGAGAGAGAGAGAGGGGCAGGCAGGTAGGCAGACTTGATGCTGATGTTGCTGTTTTAGTCACTGGCCAGTTTGTTCTAGTTGTAGATTAGATTTTCACAGCTCACATTTTACTCAGTATACAATCATTAGTTTGTCTTCTGTTCTGATTTCCTTTCATGAATGAAAATGATCATAGTAATACAGTATTGTTGTAGTATGAGAAGATAGTCTCTTTAAAAAAAAAAGTATGTCATGCTTTTATCTTTTTGTAATTCCCCCACCTTTTGTCCAACCTGCTTTGTCAGTGCCACTCCTTGTTTGTATAGCTCTACTACAACTGGATATAAGCACATAGTATCTGTGTTATTTAGGACTGCTCCTCTTCCTCTCCACTTTTCCTCCTCCCCCTCTTTATTCTCTCCCGCCCTACCTTTTTTCATTGTTTGCTATTTACTCAATGGATTATAAGACATTGAATCTTTTTTCCTTTCCTTTTCTTTCATTTCATATATAGTTTTGTATTTGCTATGCATTGTATGTAATCTGTTTCAAATGTATCTGTAATATTGTATGTGTAATATTGAAATTGGATTTGAGATGCAGGCATATTCAACTTATAGCCACTTGTCGAATTTGTAAATCAGTTGAATAATACTGCTATAGCGGAAAAAGAGCTGTCATTCAAATCCTTAACCCAAGCATATTTTGGGGAGATTCTATATTCGTATTTTTTTAAGGAACAATTGTAACAGTCAAAAATATTTTAATTATTGTATATTAACTGTAACATTTAAGTTTTGGAGGAAACGGCTTTGCTTTGATTGCTACTTTCTGTAGTGAAGACCCTTCATTATTTAATCAGTCTACTGCTTGTAATGTATTATATTTGACATACAGTATTTATACAGCCAATAAATGACGTGAAATGATTTCTTTTATATGAATGAAACTTACAATTTATAGCTGAAAGAGTGATTGTGTAACATTCAATGTTTTCCTTATACAATAAGCAACAAGAATGAAATGATTCCATCTAAGAATCAAAACTCGATTGCATAATTTGTTCATTGTGAATTTGTTATTGCACCAACCAGCATATTACTATTATCCCTTTAACATTTAACTTCTGATTTCTATCATATGACATGAATTATCAAGGTGTTTTAATACAGAATTTAAGTTTTGTCATCTCATTTAGAGAGTTCTAGCATTTTTCAGGCACAATTTAACTAATATTCAAGTGTCCTTTGATCTACCTTCCACAATCCTATCAACATACTTTTCATCCAGCATTTGTCACTCATTTATTTTACAAAGAATTGTTGTTTTCTACCTGCTTTGACTACAAAAAACAGCTTTCCAATATAGTCACTTATTAAACTCATTTATTAACCTTTTACATATGTTAACATTTTACAAATTATCCATTTCTCCAACCATACATATCATCTGCATTTATCAGCCTCATACTTCATACATCTTTTACATTGTATATTTCATACATTTAAAGAGAACTCCTTTATTTTCATTCAAAGCTGCATATCTAAGTTTCTTCCATATTCCTCAAAGCACTTGCCCCACTGATTACTATTATCTAACTAACTGAATTTATGTATTACTTTCAGCTAATTCTCAATAATCATTGATCTTTACCGTGTGGTTGTTAATACTGTTTAGTACTCTGATGTTTCTATCATATTTCTAACTCTGACTTCTTGTCAGTAAGTGAAATTCTGCTGCATTTTTGTTTACCTCTATAGTTGTTATTGATTACACAGTATTTAGTCTGTGGCCTCTCCATTTCTGCGTATCAAGGATGTTATAGTTTGTTCTCATAACATCCAATTTTCCATACTAGCAGGAGTTTGGACAGAGAGCTATTTGAAGAAGGATTTTACAGCCACTTATCTGTCCTGTTGCTAATCTTTACCTGTTTTTCTTGTAACGGATTTATTTCATTCCACAGGTCTCTGAAAGTACGGAGCAGCTAGTCATAATGTCAACACAAACACTGCTTAAGTAAAGCAGTGCTGAGCATAAAATATACAAACATTGATGCACCTTCATGCACATATGACCACACACACACACACACACACACAGACACACACATACTTTTCCCAACCACATTGTTCTGAGTTCAGTCTCACTACATGGCACCTTGTTTTCTACTATAGCTTCAGATCAACCAAAGCCTTGTGAGTGGATTTGGTAGGTGGAAACTGAAAGAAGCTAATTGTGTGTGTGTGTGTGTGTGTGTGTGTGTGTGTGTGTGTGTGTGCCTTTATGCCTGTTTGTCCTCTACCACCACTTGACAGCCAGTGTTAGCATGTTTATGTCCTCATAATCTAGTGGTTTGGTAAAAGAAACTGATAGAATAAGTATTGGACTTCAAAAAATATAAGTACTGGGAGGTTGATTCATTCAACTAGAAGTTCTTCAAGGCGGTGCCCCAGCATAGCTGCAATCTAATGACTGAAACAAGTAAAAGAGATATACACACAACAAGCTTTCTGGAGTTTTCCTCTACTAAATCTCCTGACATCTCATTGGCTGGCCAGGGGTTATAGAAGAAAACTGAACAGTGGGATTGAACCCAAAACCATTTAATTGCAAAATGACCATCTTAAAGCCACAACCACACCTGCGCCTATCGTAAAATTAAATCTGTCCTTTTCAGTACTTTGTTGGCCTGGATATACAAATTACTTTAACTAAAATAGCTGGTACAATGTCTGTCTGCTTGAAGAAGCAAATCTTCTGCTGTAGAACCAATTTTATTCTGCAATGTTGAGATCTTTGCTTTGTTGATCCACAATGCGTCTAGACATCTTTAAAATAATTATGTATATTCATTGACTAATATATTAACTTGTACTGATTTCAGTGAAATCTCAATGGTGTTGAACAAGTTCATTAAATATCCAGTAGGCCATTTATTGTTTGTATCACAACCTGAGTGTGCTTCTCAGTTGATTCATTATATTGCAAAGGAAATGTTGCATGTTACTGTGCTTGAAATTTGCTTTAGATATTCAATTGTATTCATTATTCTTTCTTTGATGACTTATCTATTCTCAGTTTACTTAATCTCTGCTTATAATGACCAAAATTTTCGAATTAACATTCTTAAGGCAATGAACTGATTATGAATTAGTCATTAAATTATCCCATCATTGTTGTCTAATTATAATGTCCTAAATTTTATGTAATTTGGAAGCTGTTTTAATATTTTTTTCTACTATAGGTGCAAGGCATGAAATTTTGGGAGAGAAGGATAGTCAATTACAACAACCCCAGTACTTTACTGGTATTTATTTCATTGACCTCATGCGGTCAAAAAGCAAAGTCAACCTTGGCAGAATTTGAACTCAGAATGTAAAGCTGAAAGAAATGCTGCCAAGCATTTTGTCCAGTGTGGTCACAATTCTACCAGCTTGCCACCTTAATTTATCTGATATAATTTGAATGCTAGTTCATGAGTTATGTCATCAACTTATGTATTGTGAGGTTAAGTGCAGGGCATTAGGTCACAAGATCATTAGTTAAGAGCCTTCTAGATATATAGTAACTGAATGTCTCTTAGTAAGCCACGTTACTTTCTTATTTTATTCTGAAGTGCTGAAAATAAGCACCACTTTCAATTTACAGTCTAATATAGAAGTAGTACCTATTTTTAGTGATTACCAATCTGTGTGCATATATGTATGTATAAGAAAAGACATGCCCTTGCTCTATAAATTCATATGAAAACCTCTAATATAACACGCAAAACAAACATAAAATTATTAAATTAAATACAAATAAAAACTAGAATTGAGTGCAGGACATAAGATTAACACTATGTCTCAATATTTCACTTGTGTCACATGTAATTCCTTCCAAATTCATTGACTTAAATCTTCAGAAATGTTGTACTTTCTTACTGACATTATCTAACCTTGTATCATCTTAGATAAATTCTGGGAAGCAAGTTGTAATATAAACAGTAAATAACTTGTTGGCTATCTAATGAAACTTGCTCAGCATCATTGAGATTATATTGAAATCAGTACTTGTTTAATACATCCATAAATGTGTGAGGTTCTCTTTTGCTTTTGTTGAAGTCTGTCTCTAAGAGAAGACACTACTGTGTTCACAACCCCACACTGGCAGTATAATGGGTCACAGCCTGGGTTCAGCAGCCTTGGAAGGTAGCCAAATTTGGAGGAGGACAACTGAATATAAATTTTCACTGCCTGTGAGTGCTTGCAGTGAGATGAAGGTTAAGGGATCAATCCCAAATTGGATTGGAAGAGGACTTGAAGTTCACCAACCCTGTTCACCGCAAAGAGAGCATGAAGAATCAATGAATAGGTTATGTCTGACACCCCCTGACTATCACCAATGAGAATGGGAGGATTCATTCATCCAAATAAAGATAATTTGTTTTTTTAAAAAAGGATTAGTTATTGGTCTGTAAAAGTTTCACATCAACACTCACATCGTCCTTACTGGGTCCCCATCCACCCCCTTTTTTTTTTCTTTTATTTTAAGTGCAACATTTTGATTGATTTAGGTTTAGTGTTTGAGACAGAGGTTAAGTTATTCAAAACATTATTTTACTTCTAGAAATAAAAATAGGATTACTCGTCTGGAACGTTCTGCTTTTTTTTTTTCTTTCTCGTTTTTTTCCTTTTTTTTTTCTCCTTTTTTTTTGCTGAATCATTGTAAATTATATTTTTCAATGAAACTTAGTAAGCATTCATACTTATATATGTATTTACCAGGTTTGTGTAAAGAAAACAATATTAAATCATTTTTCTTTGAAGTAATAAAATGCTGTCTGTTTCTCTTCTCAATACTGTGACAAACCATTTTCCCTTCATGGCCTTTTGTAGTATTATTTGTTCTTATCTGATAGGGTCACTATATGTGTATGAAACTGATTTTTAGAAGTAAGCACAGAGTTCAGGGCTTGCTCCACTTCTGTCACATGGCTTGATATTGTTGTATCTATAATAACCAGTCCAAAATGATGAGCTAATGACAGAGCCTCTTTGCTGCAGCTTAACCTGCTAGAAATGGTCTCCAGATCTTCTTCAAACCACTCCCTAATCAGTATATCTTAAAAAAGACATATCAAGCAATGTATAATAAACTCTATTAGAGCTCAACTGTTGACATATTTTGCATTATATTCTTATTTCAGTTGATCAAGTCTTCTAACAATATGATAGTCAAGTAAAGAGTTACTTTAAATCAAAATTAAAATCAACTGCTCCTTCTCATTATATCTGTTAAGTTAGGACATTAGTTTTATTGTTTAAAATTTCAAGGATTTTACTGAAATAAAAGTTTGGTTGTTTAAAATCTTTTTGAAGCTGACCTAGAGTAGAGAGTGCATGTCATTGAAGAGATCCTGAATCATAATGAAAGGATTTTGACATACACAACCGATTGAATGACTAACCAAATGATTAAACAAATAATTGATTCTTTAGCTGGTCAAATAACTAACCAATTGACAATAATAATAATAATAAAAAAGAAGTGTTTATAATTGGTGTAATGACCCTCCCAAGATACAGCAAAGTTTGTTTCAACATGTGAGTTCACATTAAAAAATCTTGTAAACTAAACACAAAACTGAAATCATCATCATTATCATTTAATGTCCTCATTCCATTTTGGTATGGTTTGGAAAGTTTGATAGAAACAGGCTAACCAGTGGATGCCCTTCCTAATGCTAAAATATATTTTCCTGAAATAGATCTTTGACCTTTAAAAATTATTTTAAATGTTTTTTTCTTCTTTACCCGAGAGAAATTACTAAAGCTTTTTGAGGAATGTAACAAATTTTAAAGTTGAATTTTAGCTTTGTCCTTTTGTATCATTTCATCTTTTTCTGTTATGGCTATTGAGGTTCCTCAATAAGTTATAGTTCACACCAGTTTTCACTTAAAGTAAGTATTTCACTCACATCTCTCTGAAAGGCATGAATATTACAATTCACTGTTTCCTTTGCTATATGAATCTGAAATGTTACACTTGTATAAAAGATTTTTTTTTTCTGTAAGAGTAATGAAACTAGTGTAAATGGTAGAGTGACACCTAAGGTGCAGAGTGAAATATAACCTGACTTCCTTTTGTATTTCAGAGTTAAAATCATACAAGAAGTGATTTTTGTCTCTCATCTTCTTAGAGTTGATGATATATATTAAAATTAACATAGTATGTAAAATAAAAGTTATTCCTTTGTAGTTATGATAAATTTCAGGTCATCTCATAAGTTCTGTCTGAATTTTGAATAAAGAAAACAAGTGATCAAATGTTATATTTAATTGAAATTTAATCATCAATGTACTTTCCCTGATTATCTATAACTTCCTTCCATCTATTTACAAGCTTTTTAATCCCATCAATGTAAAACTCTTTTGCTTTCAAAGCTAAGAACTCTGAAATGTCAGTTTTGACCTCCTCCTGGCTTGCGAAAGTTATGTCCCCAAATGATTCTGTAAACTATGAAACAAATGGTAGTTTGAAGAAGCAAGGTTGGGAGAATAAGGTGGATGAAGAATTTTTTCCCAACCAAGCTCTTCGATCTTCTGTGATGTGATCTTTGCAGTGTGGGGGTCACGCATTGTCCTGATGAAACATCACTCCTTTTCGATTCACTAAAGCAAGTCTTTTTTCTTTAAAGCTTGGTTCAAATGCTCTAATTGCTGACAGTAGACTTGAGTATTGATTGTTGCATTAGGTGGTAACAATTCAAAGTGAATTACTCCTTTGCAATCCCACCAGATAGAGAGAAGAACCTTTTTTTCATGAAGTTCCCTTCTCGGTTGTAGTTGAGCTTTTCCCTTTTACCATCCACTGTTTACAATGTTTAACATTTCGATAGAAGATCCATTTTTCGTCACCAGTCACAAGTTTATCCAAAAAGGGTGAAATGAGTTTGCAAGAATGGAGAGAAGAACAGATGTCAACTCGGGATTTGCGGTTGCTTTCAGACAATTCATGAGGCACCCATTTTTCAAGTTTAGGAACCTTTCCAAGTTGTTGAAGATGACAATGAACAGTTGTATGGTTTGAACCATAACGCCAATTCTTCAACTGATAATGCAGAGTTTTCTTCAAGTAATACTTCAAGGAGCTTATCATCAAACTCAACTGGTCATCCTGTTCGATCTTCATGTTCAAGGCTGAAATCTCCACTTCTGAATTTTGCAAACCATCTTCTGCAAGTTCTTTCATTCAAGCATTCTTTCCCATAAACTGAGTGTATGTTTTAAGTCACTTTGGCTGCAGAGTTTCCTTTTTTTGTACTCATAAAGCATTATGTGCTTTAAATGCTCTTTGGATACTTCCATGTTAGAAAGGGTTTAAATCAAAGAAGTTTTAATTCTATTATTCTGTAAAATAATATTTAATTAGTTTAAATGTACACAAATGCATAAAAATAATTTTTAATTCCATTAGACATTCTAAAATACGATTAAATTTCATTCAATTTTAAAAAAGGTAAAATTGGACAGAACTTTTAGGATGACCTGATAGTTAAGGGGTTGTGTTTGATAGTTACAGTAGTATAGTGAATATTATTATCATTCAGATTTGGTTGAGTAGCTAGCAGAGTTCTTTACATTCAATATCTCCTTTGCCCTACCTCTCACTGTTTGAAACTCTTTTTTAATGCAATTCCATTTCCTGCCCTCTCTGTTAAAATTTTTACCTTTCTCTTTACCTGATTGTTAATGGCACACTGCCCTATTCATGATGTTTATTGAGTTGTATTAATTCGATTCTTCATTATAATTTGTAATGTAGCGTTCTTCAATACAAATTACCAATGAAATGACTGATGGTGGTGGTTGTGGTGTGTGTGACTATTAGCGTGTGTGTGTGTGTTTTTGCTCGCCTATGTATTTATGCATTCAAGTGCATGTGAAGTTAGATGTGAGTCAGAAATACTACTACTTGATATTAGCATGGGAACTATAGTGGTAAGAAGTAGTAAGTTGGTACCGACTAGTCTGCTGGTTATCACTACAATATTAGATTTTTGTACATTCCAATACCCAATCCCTTGTAAGTCGGCTTAGGCACTACTACAGCACACAACAGGTTTTCTTCACTTTTACATGTGATAATAACAGACTAGTGTGATTCTAATCAAAAGAAGTTAATCAATGAGTAACTAGAGCACTATAGTGATTAATTGAGCATGGTTAAATTCAAGTGAGTTGTAGACTAAACTACTTGAGGGAGCATTATTCATCTGTTTATTACCATTTTCCATATTAGTAATGCTGACCTCATTAGAAACTATATGGACTGGTGTCAACAAATTACTAAGAGCTTATAAAATACTGTTAAGAAATGAAGAATCATTTGTTCATAATTTGAAAGAAGCACTTTTTTGTTTCTAAACCAAACCAAGAACAAAACAACTCAAACATGGGAATTTCTGTGCGTAAAAGGTTGAAATGCACAAAAAAATGCATTCACCCTGAAGTAGAACTACAAACCAAGATTTTCAGGTAAGCAAAAAATATTTAATGGTGTTTGAAACAATTTTTCTTCTTTTTTTACCTTTGCCATCTATTTGGCACAAATATATTTACTGATATTAGAAAAGTGGAGTTTATATGAAGCAGGGTTTAAAATGTTTTAGAAAGTCACTACAGTGCAAGTAATGCTATTATAGTGACTTTCTAGAACACTTGTGATGATATTTATTAATATTGAACTAATTTTCATCAGTGTTCTTGATAACTATAGATGAAGGTATGTCTTTGGAGAACTATATTTTAATATACTCTGTGTTTGTATGTGTGAAATATTTTGATGGTCTTGTTAGAGCTTACATTCTTTTTCTGTTGTCAACTCTAAACTGACATAAAATGTTTATAGATTAACAATGGATTTCAGTTTTTGTTAATAATTTTTGTCAAGTTTTCAGTGTCTGTTCTAATACTTATTTTTGAGTTATTCATAATTTGTAAAATAATTTAGATTAATTCCTCTTTACTTTTTGGAGGCAGTGGATTCTACTATCTAAATCACATAGGCAAGAGGAAAATAATTTTACTGAATGAGTTATTTTTATCTATTCATTATTAGTTTAATCTTAATGAGTATGAAGTAAATATTTTGCTCCATACTTTTGTTTTGAGTAAATATTTTAAACTAAATATGCATTTCTTGGTTAACTATGAATATGATGAGAATCTCTTTTCATTTAAATTGACTAAGACAATCTTATTAATACTTATAAGAAGAATGTAAATTTTGCACAATCTCTTTAATCCTGTCATCAGAGACCAGTTACAATATAACATTATACAGTTTAGTAAAATATAACTATACACATCTCATATGTGGTAAAAGAAAAAAATATCTTAGACAGTAAATTTATTGCAATTTTGTCTTGTCAGTATTTCTCTTACTCTTTGCCAACAAGTGTTAGATTTATCTTATCTACATCTACTTGGTGAATTTCTTTCACTTCAGTAATTAACAGGTAGTCTATACATCACTGATGAGTTTCAAGAAGGCAAAGCATGTTCAGAAATTTCTTCCACACTTGTCAAGAAAAATATCAATCAACTCATTATTGTTCTTTGACTGCATATCTGAATATACTTTAGCTTTTTATTGTTTTAATATTTAAACACACTTTCATCTTCATAACTAAAATCATAATACAGGTGATATACTTTGACAAACAATAATGTATTATCGGGAGAGAATATAGTAACCAAGAAATGAAAGTAATTGAGTTGTCATAGAATTTGTTCACCAAATCCACCAGAATTCTTTGACAATATACATATATCTGTCTGTCTGATGTCTGTCTCCCTACCTGTTCTCTAAGTATGTCTGTGCACTAGTGTACTGCAGTAAAACATAACAAAAAGAATAATAAAATTATGAGATTTCTTTCTTTCGGTAATTCTTAATGTTTTTTCTTCATGCCTTGTTGCATTTGTTTTCTCTCTGTTATTCTTTTCACTTCCACTCTTTCTCTTACATTATTCTCATTGATTCACTCACATGCTTTGTTAAATCTCCTCTTCTTTACCTATATGTATTTCACTCAATTTTTTCTCTCCATCAAATTCTGCCTTTATATCTTTTTTCATTTCCTAATGTCCTTTCCTAACTGGATATCATACATTAAGGTTCTCCCCACCCCCTTTTTTAAAATCATTTTTTCCCATTCACTTACTCTCTATACCTCTGTTATTTGTTTAATTATATTACATTTCTGACTTTTTTCTGGTGTAGAGCTATCTCTTCTCTTCAGTCTCCTATTCTATTACTTATGTGAATGCACGCACATAAAATATATACATAATGCATATACATACACAAGTACATACATACACACACATTCATTCATTCACAGACGCATAATATATATGTATATATGTCTTTTAATATAGCCATAGGTCAACCAAAGCTTTGTGAGTGAGTTTGGTAAATGGAAACTGAAAAGACTCTGTGTGTGTGTGTGTGTGTAGTAAATCATCACTTGCATGGAGAACAGTGAAAATCAAAACAGTAATGTAACTATTCATTCTTAATATGCTCAAACATGAATATACTAATTGCTGTTGTATTTTGTCTATGGAGCACAACTTCTCTCAGTCAATGTGTGTTCTAAATGCACTGAGATCATTGAGATAAAGAGACTTTAAGACACTGTGTGGTTTCAACTTGGTTGTGTCTCTTCAGTCAAATGCACCTCCAGACTCAGTGAGTCTAAACAAGAATTTTGGCTCTTGTTTATAGAAATCAGTGAACAGATTATTTGCTGATACGTGATGTCTGCCAAAATAATAATGAATTGCTGTGTGCATTGAGAACAGTGAAAATCAAAACAACAAAGCAGAAAAAACATTCTTAAATGAATAGTGTTGTGAATACCTATTGTATGAAAGGAAAAATTGTTCTCCATAGATGGCATACAACAGCAATTAACATATTCACATTCAAATCTATCAAAACATATTAAGAATGAATATGTACATCATTGTTTTGATTTTTTTTCTTTGTTTTCCATACATGTGACATCTACTGACACATTCATTGAGAATTTGGCAGTAAGCTTTTAGCTTCATAATGTTCTCATTATTTTTACTTTTTTTCTTAAATTTCCAAATGTCCCTCACAATCTCACACTAATTTCAATAACCTATGACTTGTAGACATTCACCTGTTGACTAGTAATGTGTAAGAAAGCTCTTGACAGAATGCAATACAATACAAGTAGTGCAGCTGCTAGATGCACTGTTAATGATACTGCAATTTGACTGACTGACTATTAAATAGATTGAAATATTGCATTGACATTACAATGTCATTGCTGTGCAGGCTTTGGAATGAGTGGACTACTGTGTCAGTTAATTAGAAGCAGTGCAACTATATGTCAAGAGTTACGTATCAGAAGCTGAGCACAATCTGTTTTGGATTCATTTAGCTTATTTGAACGGTGGTTGTGTGTGTGTGTGTGTGTGTGTGTGTGTGTGTGTGTGTGTGTGAGAGTGAGGGAGAGAGAGAGAGAGAGAGAGAGAGAGATCTTTGTTGAAGAATGCAGTTTCATTTTGATTTGGGATTTTAACTTTGGAATATATCATATATATATCATAACTATTTTGTCACTCTTTTCTGCTTGGATAAATGAACTTAGGAAAGTGTATATTTCCTTAGTTTAAAATGAAATTCATCAAGTTTAAGTAAATGAATCAATAAAAATTCTGGTAGGCGTAGGAGTGGCTGTGTGGTAAGTAGGCTTGCTTACGAACCACATGGTTCCGGGTTCAGTCCCACTGTGTGGCACCTTGGGCAAGTGTCTTCTACTATAGCCTCGGGCCGACCAAAGCCTTGTGAGTGGATTTGGTAGATGGAAACTGAAAGAAGCCTGTCGTATATATATGTATAATGTATGTGTGTGTGTATATGTTTGTGTGTCTGTGTTTGTCCCCCCAACATTGCTTGACAACCAATGCTGGTGTGTTTACGTACCCGAAAGCTAGCGGTTCAGCAAAAGAGACTGATAGAATAAGTACTAGGCTTACAAAGAATAAGTCCTGGGGGGTGATTTGCTCGACTAAAGGCGGTGCTCCAGCATGGCCACAGTCGAATGACTGAAACAAGTAAGAGAGTAAAAAGAGTAGAGTAAACGAAAACAAAGAAAGAATAAAGTATCATCGTTAGTATTAGATAAATATTTAAACTTTGATTTGGTTCAGTCCCACTGTGCATTTTCTTGAACAAATATCTTCTACTATATTCCTGGACAGATGGAAGCCTTGTGAAAGAGGCTCATCGTGTGTGTGTGTGTACCCTTGTCTTGATGTCTTGTGGAGGTTGTAGAACAACCATCATTGGCAAATAAGCATGTTGTTTCCAGTTTTCCATGAAAAACATGTCTGGCCATAAGGAAATATTACCTTGCTTTGAAACAGGTGAGAGTTGGTGACTGAAGAGTTGTCCTGCTGCAGAAAATCTACTTCAATAAATTGTATGTGGACCATGTCAGCATGAAAAAGTGGATGCTAAAATGACGATGTTGACAATAATATTGGGTTGGCAAGAAAGTAATTTCGTTTTTCGCAAATAGGTAGAGTTATGAGTTTTTGAAGGACTTTTGTCAATGTTATGGTTTTTTCCTTTTGACATTTGATAGCCGTTACTTTTAGCTTACTTTAGAAGTAAATTGCATGTAATTTTATTTATAGCTGTTAGTTCAGTGTCAATTGGTGTGCAAAACGAATATTTTTGCCATATTTTGCTTTCTTATTTCCATAAAGGCAAGAAAGCTGCTGAGGCTCACAAAGAGATATGTGAAGTTTATGGTGTTGATTGCTTAACAGAACGCATGTGTCAGAAATGGTTTTAAAAATTCTGTTCTGGAGATTTTTCACTCAACGATGACCAACGTTCTGGTCAACCTACTGAAGTTGATGATGACTGAATTTGATTGTCATGCAACTGTGCAAGAGATTGCAGAAAGGTTAAATGTATCACACCCAACAATTGAAAATCACTTTGAATGTTTTGGACTCGTTAAGAAGCTCAATATTTGGGTTCCATATAAATTGAGAGATTCACTTAACACAATGAATCAATATTTGCGATGTGCATCTCAAATGCAATGAAATCAACCTTTTTTTTTAAACGAATCATCACTGATGATGGAAAATGGATTGTCCACAAACATCAATCGAAAACGATCATGGTCCAAGCGTAATGAACCAGCACAAACCAGATCAAAAGCTGAATTGTATCAAAAAAGGTTATGCTGTCAATTTGGTGAGATTACAATGGTGTTGTGTATTTTGAGCTGCTTTCAAGGAATCAAATGATCAATTCAGATGTTTACTGTCAACAACTAATGAAACTGGAGAAAGCAATCAAGGAAAAACAGCCAGAATTGGCAAATCGTAAAGGAATCTTGTTCCACCATAACAATACCAGATCACACACGTCTTTGCTAACTTGTGCAAAATTATCAGAGCTTGATTAGAAAGTGATGTCACTTGCACCATATAGCCCCTACCTTGCACCATCAGATTACTATTTATTTCAAAGCTTGCATAATCTTTTGAATGGTAAGACTTTCAATAGTAATAGTGACCTGAAATCACACATGCTTCAGCTTTTGGCTGATAAGGACCAGAAATTGTATGAGCGTGGAATCATGAAATTGCCAGAAAGATGGCAAAAGGTCATCAAACAAAATGGAAAATATATAATTGATTAAAGTTCATTCTTTGTGTGAAAAAAAATTACTTTTATTTCACACTAAAAAACCGAAATTACTTTCTTGCTAACTCTCTCTCTCTCTCTCTCTCTCTCTCTCTCTCTCTCTCACTCTCTCTCTCTCTCTCTCTCTCTCTGTCGTCGTCGTCGTTTAATGTCCGCTTTCCATGCTAGCATAGGTTGGACGATTTGACTGAGGACTGGTGAAACCAGATGGCTACACCAGGCTCCAATCTGATTTGGCAGAGTTTCTACAGCTGGATGCCCTTCCTAACGCCAACCACTCAGAGAGTGTAGTGGGTGCTTTTACGTGTCACCCGCACGAAGGCCAGTCAGGCGGTACTGGCAACGGCCACGCACAAAATGGTGCATTTCATGTGCCACCCGCACAAAAAAAAAAAAAAAAATTTTCGTGTGTTGCCCGCACATGAGCTAGTCCAGGGGAACCAGCAACGATCTCGCTCGAAAATCCAACAATGGCCCCGCACAAGAGCCAGTCCAGGGGCACTGGCAACGGTCTCGCTCGAAAAATTTCTTGTGTCACCCGCACAAGAGCCAATCCAGGGGCACTGGCAACAATCTCACTCGAAAGATTTCATGTGTCGCCTGCACATGAGCCAGTCCAGGGGAACCAGCAACGATCTTGCTCGAAAATTCTACAACGGCCCCGCACAAGAGCCAGTCCAGTGGCACTGGCAACGGTCTCGCTCGAAAAATTTCTTGTGTCACCCGCACAAGAGCCAGTCCAGGGGCATTGGCAACGATCTCACTTGAAAGATTTCATGTGTCGCCCGCACATGAGCCAGTCTAGGGGCACCGGCAACGATCTTGCTCGAAAGATTTCATGTGTCACCCGCACATGAGCCAGTCCAGGGGCACCAGCAACGATCTCACTCGAAAGATTTCATGTGTCGCCCGCACATGAGCCAGACCAGGAGAACCAGCAACGATCTCGCTCGAAAAATTTCTTGTGTCACCCGCACAAGAGCCAGTCCAGGGGCACCAGCAACGATCTCACTCGAAAGATTTCATGTGTCGCCTGCACATGAGCCAGTCCAGAGGAACCAGCAACGATCTCGCTCGAAAATCCTACAACAGCCCCGCACAAGAGCCAGTCCAGTGGCACTGGCAACGGTCTCGCTCGAAAAATTTCTTGTGTCACCCACACAAGAGCCAGTCCAGGGGCATTGGCAACGATCTCACTCGAAAGATTTCATGTGTCGCCCGCACATGAGCCAGTCTAGGGGCACCGGCAACGATCTTGCTCGAAAGATTTCATGTGTCACCCGCACATGAGCCAGTCCAGGGGCACCAGCAACGATCTCACTCGAAAGATTTCATGTGTCGCCCGCACATGAGCCAGACCAAGAGAACCAGCAACGATCTCGCTCGAAAATCCTACAACGGCCCCGCACAAGAGCCAGTCCAGGGGTACTGGCAACGGTCTTGCTCGAAAAATTTCTTGTGTCACCCGCACAAGAGCCAGTCCAGGGGCACTGGTAACGATCTCACTCGAAAGATTGCATGTGTCGCCCGCACATGAGCCAGTCCGAGGGAACCAGCAACGATCTCGCTCGAAAATCCTACAACGGCCGCGCACAAGAGCCTGTCCAGGGGCACTGGCAACGATCTCGATTCGAAAAATTTTTCATGTGTCACCCGCACAAGAGCCAGTCCAGGTGGCGCTGGCAACGGCCACGCCCAAAATGGCGCATTTTATTTCATGTGTCACCCGCACATGAGCCAGTCTAGGGGCACCGGCAACGATCCCACTCGAAGGTCCATATACATGCTGCGGGCACAGGTGCCATCACGATTTCGATTTCGCTTGCCCCAATAAGTCTTCGCAAGCTGAGTTTTGTGTACAATGAAGGAGACGGCGTTGGCATGGGTGCCAGTCGTCGAATTTAACTCGATTTCGATTTCACTTGCCTCCACAGGTCTTCGCAAGTGGAGTTTAGTGTCCAACTTAACTCAAATTTCTATTTCACTTGCCTCAACAGGTCTTCGCAAGTGGGGTTTAGTTTCCAAATTAACTCGATTTCGATTTCACTTGCCTCCACAGGTCTTCGCAAGTGGAGTTTAGTGTCCATTGAAGGAAGGTACACGTAAGTGGACTGGCTGAGGCCATAGATTTAGGTCTCACTTGGCTTGCCGGGTCTTCTCACGCAGAGCATATTTCCAAAGGTCTCAGTCAGTAGTCATCGCCTCGGTGAGGCCCAATGTACGAAGGTCGTGCCTCACCACCTCATCCCAGGTCTTCCTGGGCCTACCTCTTCCACAGGTTCCCTCAACTGCTAGGGTGGGGCACTTTTTCACACAGCTATCCTCATCCATTCTCGCTACATGACCATACCAGCGCAATCATCTCTCTTGCACACCATAACTGATGCTTCGAAAGTTCAACTTTTCTCTCAAGGTACTGATACTCTGTCTAGTATGCACACTGACATTACACATCCATCGGAGCATACTGGCTTCATTCCTTGCAAGCCTACGCATGTCCTCAGCAGTCAAGGCCCATGTTTCACTGCCATGAAGCATGGCTGTTCGTACACATGCGTCATACAATCTGCCTTTTACTCTGAGAGAGAGACCCTTTGTCGCCAGCAGAGGTAAGAGCTCTCTGAACTTTGCCCAGGCTATTCTAATTCTACCAGCTATGCTTTCAGCGCACCCACCTCCACTGCTAATTTGGTCCCCAAGATAGCGGAAGCTATCAACCACTTCTAGTTTTTTGCCCTGGAATGTGGCAGAAGTTGTTTTCTGCACATTCACAGTATTTATAGCTCCAGAACATCTGCTGCATACAAAAACTAACTTCCTAGTTTACCTTCCTTTGATATTGCTGCACCTCTTATGTGTCCATAGCTTGCACTGGGTGCATCTTATAGAGTTACTACCCACTCCTTTTCTACAGATCGAGCAGGGCCATCTACCCGAAGGGGTTTGTGTTTTGTCTGCCCTCCTACTTATGAGGACTTTGGTTTTAGCTAGGTTGACTCTAAGGCCCTTCGATTTTAGTCCTTGCTTCCACACCTGAAACTTCTCCTCTAATTGTGATAGTAACTCAGCAATTAGTGCAAGGTCATCAGCGTAGAGGAGCTCCCAGGGGCATCCTGTCTTGAATTCCTCTGTTATAGCCTGGAGGACTATGATAAATAGGAGGGGGCTGAGGATAGAACCTTGGTGGACCCCTACCTCCACCCGGAATTCTTCACTGTACTATTTGCCAACCCTCACCTTACTGACAGTGTTTCTGTACATGGCTCGCACAGCTCTCACTAACCATTCTTCTATCCCTAGTTTCCTCATTGACCACCAGATGAGAGATTGGGGGACCCTGTCAAAGGCTTTCTCCATATCAACGAAAGCCAGGAACAGAGGTTTATCCTTGGCTAGGTATTTCTCCTGAAGCTGTCTTACCAGAAATATAGCATCAGTGGTGCTTTTCCCAGGCACGAATTCAAACTGCATCTCATCTAAACTGACTCGCTCCCTAACCAGTTGAGCTATGACCCTCTCCGTGACTTTCATTACCTGATCTAAAAGCTTGATACCTCTGTAATTATTTGTATCTAAAGCATCACCTTTGCCTTTGTAGCAGTTGACTATGGTGCTGCTACACCAGTCATTGGGTATGACTCCTTCGTGTATCACCTGGTTCGTAATACGGGTGACTAGGCTATAGCCAACACTGCCAGATATTTTGAGCATCTCTGCAGTGATTCCTGATGGGCTGGGGGCTTTCCCTGTCTTCATACTCTTAATTGCTTTATCTACCATGGTACTATCAACTCGGATAGCTGGTCCCTCTGTTGGGTCGACATACGGCAGACCCTCTTTCTCCCATTCATTCTCTTTATTAAGCAATCTATCGTAGTGGCATCTCCAGACCTCTTTCTTTGCAGCCTCATTTAGAGCAAGCGTACCATCATCCATGCGAACACATTTCTCTCCTACTACATCACTATTCTCTCTCCTACACTGTCTTGCAACACGAAATACCTCAAGTCTTTGGTCCTCACGGCTCAGAACATTGGCAAATCTTTTCTTATCTGCCTCCCCTCTGGCTAAATAAACCTGTCGCCTAGCTTCCCTTCTGGCAGTTTGATAGAATTCCCTGCTACCACCGTTCTTCCAGTCCTTCCAAGCCTGTTTCTTTTGTCTAATAGCCCTGTCTACCTCCTTGTTCCACCACCACGTTATTTTGGGTCGAGAAGGGACCTTGCACCAACCACAGATCTCGTCGGTGGCCCTCAGCAGGTTGTCCCGTAGAAACGTCCAGTTGTCCTCTACATTGTGTGAAGCTACATCCCCCTCTATTTCGTCGAAGGCTTCAAGTAATAAGTCTCTAAATCTCTGTCCATTCGCAGGATCTTTGAGCTTCCATACCCTTCTCCTCCAAGCTGGTCGTCTTCTGGGCAGCCACTTAGCTCTGATCCTGAAGTCACTAACTACTAGTCTATGTTGTGGGGTACATTCTTCGCCTGGGAATGTTTTGGCATTTCTAAGCAGCCATCTTTCCCTTTTCCTGGCGAGGATGTAATCAATTTGGCTTGTGTGCCTGCCAGAACGGTAGGTGACTAGGTTTCCTGGCAGGTTTCCTGAAGTTAGTATTGCAGACCATAAGGTTATTTGCATCACAGAACTCCAGCAGCCTCATTGCGGGGAATCAAAACCATAGCCTCCATGTACGCCATAGAAGCCCCCTGAATGTTGTCCAACATGACCATTGAAGTCACCAGCCACAAAGAGAAGGTCCCTGTCAGTCTGCAGGAGGGTGTCATAAAATTGGTCTTTCTGTCCGTCGGGTAGCCCGGGCTGAGGGGGCATAGGCCGAGATAATGGTTGCTAACCCATGGTGTAGGACTAATCTAATCTTAAGTATTCTATCGCATACTCTAACTACCTCGATTACCTTATCCACCCATTTCTCTGCAAGAAGTATACCCACGCCCCCGAAAAATCAAAATAAGCAACACGGATTTTAAAGATGATTGCAGTACTCACGTTTCATGCCACTCCATTTATTTAAGTAATGCGAGCATTACATTAAATGCAATATGTAGAGCAATCTTCAGCTGCACGAAAATGCAGAAAATTACAGTAGAATAGACATATTATAATTGTGGCAACATTTCAAATCCAAGTGGGAGGAAGAATACATAAAAAACCATCTTGACATAGCCAAGTCTATCAGGCTAGTAATTGGTTCTAGGCAAAAATTCTAACTGTCTCTGATTTTATTGTCTCTTATCTAGTAGTAATAGTATAAGGGACAATCACTTCTAAGGAAAGGGAAGGTGTAAGCATTATGCATGGACATGGCTATAAAGGATGTGGTTATAAAGGTTTCTCTGGTCAGAGTGGCAACACTCTTATAGGTTGGTTTTTTTTTACTACTATCAAAATGTTGAGGAATTAAACCCTAGGTATATAGGTCAAACAGGGCTTTTTCTTTAGTCTGAATAGAGCATCAGTATTGTTTATATTTATATATATATATATATATATATATATATATATTCCTATGCCTTTCTAATCTCTTATTTATTAGGAGAATGAAGAATTTATTTACATGCATACTTCTCTCTGTCTCTCATCTCTCTCTTTGTCTCTCCTCTCTCTCTGTCTCTCCTCTCTCTCTCTCTCTGTCTCACCTCTCTCACCTCTCTTTCTGTCTGTCTCTCTCTCATGCACACACACACACACACACACACTGTATTTGAAACTGTTACTACTAATTCAATGCTTAAATAAACTAAACTTTTAGTTTAGAATCACTTTGAAGCAATCTACTTGATGACTCATGAATAGTATAATTTTTATGTCGATTAAGTTCACTAATGAAACTCTTAAATGTTCTTGATTTTTAAAAATAATTGGTTTCTAAAATATTAGCTATGATTTATTAGATTTAAGAAGTTGAGAGTGGTGGGGGGGGGGGTTGCATCAAAATGTTTGAAAATGAGAGTATTCTACATGAAACATGTAAGAAGTTTCATTTTCAACATTCATTGTGAGTATTGAATGGAGAAGTGTTATAGAAATTAAAGAAAATGAATTGAGCATGACTATAGGATATGTAATATTAACTTGTATCAAAAGTATAACCTGAGGTTGTGTCAAAGACATTGGCTGATGTGTACAAGAGAGTTAGTTGTGTTGGTGTGAAGATGTAATGTGAATAGATAATACTCATTGAGTAAAACGTACTAGGTGCTGACAATAGAAGGTATCCTTCTGAAAGAAACTTCAAAAAAGGTATAAAAAATGATAAAGTCAGATGTCAGGGCCACAGGAGAATACAATGACCAAAAGGAGTTTTGCTATGATGCGCTGGGCAGCTATCCCCTACCTGCATGTACAGAAAAACAAGTTACAACAGTTATTTTTATTAAAATGTTTACGCCCATCTTCCCATGTTATTTCGTGTTTGATTGTTCTGAAAATCCATACCCTTTTATATAAATTGTTGAAGCATATGTATTTACATTTGCAATATAGTTTCTTAACATGGTCCCTTACTGATATAATAGACGTAGTCCTTTTAGGCAATTTAGATGAGTAATTAATTTCTTTTCTTAATATATCGACTCCTAGTGACAGGATTTGATATGAATATAAGGTGAAAAATGAAATGCTTTAGATACTAAGTCACAATTCTATGGATTATTAAATGAGATTGATTTTTTAAAGAATACATTGCATGTTTGCATACAGAGTTTTAAATTAATTTATTTACTTGTGTTATTAAAAAAAATACTTGATTTCTAGTTCTTTAGTATCACACACTTCTCAGAATTAGAAGGGAATTGGAAAGAAGTTTCTTGCTTCTAATGCAACTATCTCTTAGTGACAGAGAGCAAAATTACTCATAATTTACATGAAAGAAATTGAAGCAGGTTACTTGTTGCAGATCAAATAATAACAATCTATTTTAGTTCATAGAAAACCAATACTCGTGGATCATTCATATTATATTACAAATTAACTCAGGACATACAAATTACATTTGAGCATTTGATATTAAAAACAAAACAAAAGAGAGAAAACACCAGAACCCCCCCCCCCCCCCAAATGGGATTATGGCAGAAACACACAAATAAAATTCTAAAACTTGCTTTGCTATCTGTGATATAAAAAGACATTATTATATAACATGTTGCTATAGGCAAAGAGTAATATTTATTAGATCAAAAAAGTAAGTGGAGTAGTAAGATTGAATCTCCTGACCCTTAATGTAATTTATTTACCATTTCTCCTTTGGAGCAGATCTACTTCTTTGAAGCTAAAACATTTCATGCATTCTGAAATCTACTTCCATTCATTCATACTTTCTTTTTTTTTTACCATTCAATATTTCATTTTTTTTTCTTTTTCACTGCTTGATTCTCTCTCTCTCCCCCCCCCCCATCTGTTTTACAATGTTAGCAAAGATTATCTAAAATTTTGCAAAGCTGCTAGGGATGAACGCTTTGCATGAACATTTCTAAAATATAATAATGAATACTTTTTTTGTTGGTACCCTAAAGGATACCACTGACTTTGCTCATTTATTGCAAAGGTGTTGCTTACATAAATGCCTTCTGTTAGTGTTGGAAGAAGTGATGAAATCTGATCACCTAATACAGAACCTTATAGACTGATGTGAATGAATGACAGACTTGCTGACCCATGCCAGTGTGGAATAAAACAGTTGAAAATTATGAGAACTAAGATATTGTCATTCTGTTTTTCATTTGACATTCTGTGATGCAAATGTTGTTTGTACTGTACTGTTACTGAACACTTGGTCTTTGGGTTTCTTTGTTCTTTAATTCTAGCAAAAATATCTGTCAATTCCAATTTCTAATAAAAACATTTTACTATTAGCTCCAAAAAAATGTTCAGTTTTACCTGATAGGATAAAGTTAAACATTTGTTGTTGGAATATGAAGAGAGGGTCATTTATATGTACCAATCACTAATATATTTTACTTAACTAAAACTTAGTAATGCTATTCAGAAACCTTATTTAAAAGATTGGAACATAACAATATCTATAGCTCTTGAAAGAATAGTACTGTTGACTTATTTTAGATCATGTTTAATTATTGTTCAGCTTTCAAGTGATAGTTTAAAATCAACACTTCATACAGTGCTGAGGTAGTTTGATAAGATTTACAGACTCTGATGTGATAGTTATCTTGTACATGTATGGATGACAACTAAAGTACCCAGGCATACTCTGTAAAAATTAACTTGGAGCAACAGATTGCAGAGCAAGCACTGAAATAAATACTGAAGTAATATTAAAACTAGCTTGAGACAGGCTTTGATTGACCTCTATGAAGTAGGAGAGAGATTTGCAGTAGGCAAGAGTTTCTAAACTTTTCACATTGGTGACACACTTTTTGAAAATAAAATTTTTGTGACGCATTAAGTTTTTTTTACCATGATAGAATTAACAACATTAATAGAAAACAATTAAATATTATGTCACGTGTCACCAGTCACATGATTAATTTTACACAGAGTCGTCAGATCTTAAATATATTTCACAGCCAAATATTTATAAAAACTGAATAGCTTTGACTTAATTTCATGATGCTCATGAAGATTATCAGTGATATATTAAAGTGTTCCAATATAGATTTTGTAAAGTTCTGCATTAAACTCTTTTATCTCAATGATTTAGCTCTATTAGTGATTTCATCAATTACAGAATAAAATATTGAACCTTTTTATTTTTTATTGTTTAACAGCTATCTTTCCATGCTTGGGGTCCCTTTTATTGCTAACTACTCAACTATGAAATAGAAATTGAATAAGTTTTTTTTTTCTTTCTGTCAGGCAAACTGCAGCAAGCAGAATTAGCTGTTTTGCACAGAGAGACACCATGATCTGAACTCAGAACCATGTGGTAGTGCCCCAGAGCTTTAACTGATAATAGCACCAGATGATCAATTTTCAAGAGAGTTCTTGACACATGCCAAGAGTTCTACTCTTGAGTTTTACCTTTACGGTAAAGCTTGAGGTGGGCATTATTCTAAAGGTTAGCATATGAAAAGATTAATCTCCATCAGAAGAATACCAAATTATGAGTTTTTCCCTGCTCTATGGAATGGTGTTACTCACTGAAAATCAGATTTAAAAATCATGAAAGGCAAACTTAGGTCCTAGAGTTTGTGAGACTTAGTTATGAGTTTATTACTCTTCTCTCTCTCTCTTTCTCTGTCTCTCTGTCTCTCTGTCTCTCTGTCTCTCTCTCTCTCTCTCTCTCTCTCTCTCTCTCTCCCTCTCTCTCTCTCTCTCTCTCTCTCTCTCTCTCTCTCTCTCTCTCTCTGTGTGTGTGTCAGAAATATATGATATTTGGTTATACTCCTTTGTATTCTGAACTCAGGTTACAACCAGAATGATTTTGCCATTCATCTGTCTGGAATCAATAAAATGCATATAAATATCTATTAAGTACTGGGACCAATTTTTGTGGTTGTGTCATAATATAAAATATCTGATTTTGTTTTTTTGTTGGAAATCATTATTATTGTCAGGGTCACTCTTGTGTCATAGAAAACTGGCTCTTTGGGTTGCTTCTGTTACCTGTCTAGCAATAACATCTGTTTATCTTGTACATGAAAGATCAGGGAGCAGCTACCTCTATACGCAACAAAAAGTTTTCTCTCCATACAGATGTGTGTGTGTATACACATACACACAATGTATGTCTAAAATGAAATATTAAAAACAACTTTCACTGAAAGAAAGAAGCAGTGTTTCGAGTATTCTTCTTGATCATCTGGAAACTATCTTAATTTCATCTTTTGCTAACAAGGTTAGGTTTGCTGCAGTGTTTACTGAAAATATATGAATGAGATTATTATGGCTAACCTCTTGTATTATGCACCTCATTTAGAAATGTCACCTGCTTAATGGCTGTTAATATAACTTCTGCTCCAACAAACCTAAGCATTTATCTTCCCAACAATAAATAGTTTTCATTCAAGTAGCACTGTAAGGCAAGCGGAACAAATGACACCAATAAGACATAATGACAAAGTGTTGTACCATAGATTCCTTTATACATTATTATCATTCTATAGTATCTTTTTCCTCCTGGCTAACTAATTTCTTCCTCAATTTCTTTATCATAATTTCTATCAATGGTATTCAACCTATTTTATCAATGGCATATTTCAAAGGTGTTGACATCCTCTTAGACTTCATTAATAACTTGATCTACTTCTGTGTTGGTGTCTGCTTTACAGTTGGTGAGTTCTACTTGCCTTTCCAGAGGTCACTCGTACAACATCAATTCAGATTTCCTTCAGATTTTAAAATAAAAGTCTTACTCTTCTTATTTTAGTCCTGATTTAATTATATTGTCTAAAATTTCCATTCATGTTGTTGGAAATTTGAAGTGAATCAGCTTAATGTTTTACTATTTGTTTGCTTGGCATTAGACCAAATTCAAGAAACTTGTGGATTAAAATTACATTATCATTTACCATAGATCTATACCATGATATGTGTTTGTGCATATCCTTGTATTTATGTTATATATCAATTGTATGTCACAAAAATATTAACTTGGCTGCAGTTGATTGATATTTAAATATTTATTTCTTTGCTGCTAAAATGCTGTAAAGTAATAAATTGAGTTAACTTAATCTTTAGGGATGATATTGCAATAAATAGTGGATCAATGTAATTTTTCTTATTATTTACTTTTTTAACACTTGACATCAAAAAGTATTACAAAGAATTTATGAAAAGTTTATATTTATTAATATATTTTCCATCCTGTCTATTCATCTTGAGTTGTCTTGAAGTATTTGTACTTATATTCTAGTTACTTGAACGTGGGGCAGATTGTCTGGTAGAAATCATTTACTTTATTCTAGAATCTGACTCAGATGTTCAACATTTTCTTCATACCAGTATTCACTGTTAGTTTCATCTGAAATGGCTGTTACTGTGCCATATACCATTGGCCTGGCCAGCTGTTATTTGAAGGCAATTTATGTCCAACTTTTCCATATTTTATCTCTGTTATAAATTCCCTTATATTCTAATCTTGTAATAAGCAGAACAGTTTAATCAAATTTCCTGCACTTTTACCACTCTATTCATTTGTAGTCATCATTGTTGACATCATTATTATCATCTTAACATGAATTTTTCCACGATGCAGTAAGTTGGATGGTTTGCAACAATGTGAATTTCATCTGTGAGATCATCACATCTTTATAGATCTTCTAACTCTGGCCTCTGCACAAAGAACCCTCTACTATTAACTTGTGAAACTGTCTCTTAGCTTGCATCATCCTCTTGCATTCCAGTCCATCTGTAGCATTATAGCAATCTCTTGCACACATGGGTTGGTATCTCGGATACCAAGCCACTTTGCTAATCATGTAAATTGACTTTGCACACCCAAAGGACTACATTTGACTTGTTTCTCAGCAATCTTTGCCAGTCTACCATACTCACTGTGTTTCACTACACTGCGTCATTATTCTCATTACACTCAACAATCTTCTTTTTGTACACAGAGAAACCTTTTCTTGCCAACAGAGGTATCAGCTCCTTGAACTTCTTTCATCCTGTTCTTATTCAGGCTACATGTTTACTAAATCTATCCTTGCTCTAATTATATCATCTAAATAGCATAACTTATCTACCAATTCTAGTGAGCCATCTGAGCAATCCATAGGCTTCATATCAAAGCTGCCCCTATTGACGACTACTCTTGTGAATAGAGTGCATCTAAAGTTCCAGTTTCTTGTCAGTCTGCCAAGATTTCACTGCACTTTATGCGTACCCATTGCTGGCACTGAGTACACAGTATCAAGTTCCTACATATTAAGTAAAATTACTTCCCAGATGGCACTATGTTTTGTACTTTCTAATACTGACTCGGACTTTATTGTTAAACCTTTCGATTCTATACCACTCTTCCACATTTCAGATGTTTCTCTTTGCTTTTCAGCATTAACGTTTTGTAGATTATAATCAACAAATAAATTCTGGTTTGTCATGATTTTTATTTATTTATGGTTGTATTTAAAAAAAATTTTTTCCATTTTAGGGAAAACTGTTTCTCTTTCAACAGTGTAATAGAAAACAAGTTACTCCTCTATCCTGTCTCTGTATCTGTATATTCCTGTTGGATTTAAAAGAAAAGTGGGCCATGGTTTGTAAATCCTACATAGTCAAGATTAATAATAGTGGGAAAATAATGAAATCCTTTCAAAGAAATTAAGAAAAACATTGTTCCAAACAAAGAGATCTTTATTAAAGCTACAGCAATATATTTAGTATGTGACCCAATTCTGTGCAGTTGAAACCAATTTGAATAACAATGTACTAAAACTGTTGACATATTTCCTTTTTAAAATATTAATCAAAATGTTTATCCTTATTTTCAGAACTGAAATAACCTGAATTTATTTTTTATATATATAAATAAAAACAACATTTCTTTAAATTTTATGTATTTAAAACTTGAATATAATAGAAACTTATATTACTCATAATTTTAATATTTAGAAATTTTATTTAGTATTTTCATTTATGAAGAAATAGAATTATCTGGATAGCAGTTCACAATTGGGTTGTATCTAATGGAAATAGCTTATAAAGGCTTTTAATGATCTGGTACTTGTAGTCTGTATTAGCTTACTTAATTTTTGTATCATTTTCTAAGTATTGGACAAAGATTTTTCAAAATTACATCTAACATCTAAGTAAAAAGTTTAAGAAAGTAATTAAAATTACAATTTTGTCAGAAAAAAAAAAATTACACATTTATCTGTTTGTTGAGCAAAGCTTTAAAGTTAATGTAAAGTTCAATTGCTTCACAAAGCAATTGAGATGTTGGGTACAAACTTAACTGACAGCTTTCTGTTAGCAGCATTGTAGTCTCATTTGTTCATACTGTTCAACTCCTTGCATGGATGTAGTTTGGAGAAACATGAATGTATTTTTTATAATCATGTTATATATATTTGTATCCTGAAATTAATACTCCTGGCTTTAGAAAAAATATATAAATAACTATTGCAAAATCAACCTAAATTCATACTAAGGGAAAAAGTTTCTGCAATATAATGATTAAGTTAATGTTTCATTTCTCATCTGCCTTGTGTGTCACAGTACCATTTTGTCGCACACATATTTTTCAATATACTTAGTTCATTACATTTTCATTTTATTTCCCCCTCAACCAGTTTCTTATTCACACTTACATTTTTCATTTTCTTTTGAAACACCTTTAACTAGCTTCATTTGTATAATTACCTAAATATTTAGGTACCTAAATACCCTAAATATTCTGTTGTTTCTGTTGAAGTTGTTTATCTCTGAGCATCTAATCATACACAATATCTCATTTTCCTGTCATATCTAATATATGAGGTTAATTATTTTAGTAAACCTGTCAATAAAATAGATATAATAATATATTTTAGATCGTTTTTGTTTATATCTATGCTTTTGGTTTCAAACTTTTCTCTTCAACAACTCTATAATTAAACAATTTTCTGTCTAGATATTGAATCAATTGAAATTTAATATAAGCATTAGCTCAAATAAAATGACCCTATTTTCATTGTCGTATTGTTCCTACTCTTCAGGAATGCTTACAGGAGACATTTGGTCACCTTACTTTTGACTGGAATATCTTTTAAAAGAATTGAAATTATATATCTTTACTACTAGAAATTAAATAGAGAATGCAATTCTAGTGATGTTTATTTTTTTCGCATATCTGTTGCATATTTCTATAATAATCTCACATAAAACCTTTCTTGGGTTAACTTAAATTGTAATTTCATCCCACTTTTAATTGGTAAATAATACACAATAATCTACTTTATTGTAGTAAGTCCTGTTTGGTTAGTGTGGTGGTGTGTTTACCAGCTGACAATAGTGAAAATAACTCTCCTGTTTTAATTATAAATTTACTATGGTCCTTTCACTGAAGATTTTGCTGTGTAATAATGCTAAACCAGCCCCATCAAAAATTTTCCTACTTTTTTTTTCTCTGTAGACTCATCATGTAAAAAAAAAACCCCCAGTTCAAACTGTACTTTTTTTGACTGAAGCTTATCCATTTTCTAAATGTCATATGTACTGTTTTTCTATAAGTTCGGCTTTATGGAGGTTACAGCTATAGGGTATAGTTTATGATATTGACCCTTTAACATTCAAGCTGACCATCTCTGGCCCAAATTATTCTGCCTGTTTCATGTTCAAACCAGCCAGATTTGACCTCACAATCGCATCAAAATCTCAAAGCTACGAGATGATACATGATCAATTCAAAACAATGTGAATAATCTCATCTGTTTGTCTTTCTTCTGTGATAACTCAAGCGTCTTCTATTGTAGCCCCAGGCTGAACAAAGCCTTGTGAGTAAATATAGTAAGTGGAAATTGGAAGAAGCCTGTCGGTATGCGTGTATTTGTGTGTGTGTGTGAGTGTGCCCTTGTCTTGATATAGTGTGTTGGTTGTAAACAAGTGTTATCATCATGCAGATGATGTTGTTCAGTTCTAATCAACCATAAAGAACATGTATGGCCATGAGGAAATAATACCTTGCTTGGAAACAGGTGAGAGCTGATGACAGGGAGGGCATCTGCCCATAGAAAATCTACTTCAACAAATTCCATCTGACCCGTGCAATTATGAAATAGTGGCTGTTAAAACAATGGTGATGATAGTAGTAGTAGTAGTAGTAGTCATCCTCTAATCATTGGCCAAGTATTACCAGATTAATGTTGTAAGTAAAATTAACATTAAATTTTCAATCCCAGAACCTTTGTTTTAGTTTAGATTTTTGGAAATGGTCATTTCTTTTTTTTTGTCTTCTATTATTCAGATGAGAAACTTACAGAAAGCTAAATCTGATATAGTCTTTAGTTGGTACTGTTTGTTTTCTGAAAGTAATCAGTTTTTATCTTTCTCTAACAAAAGATGCTTTCAAGAGCTCATGAGTTTATAAACAATTGAAGTCTAGCTATTGCTAGTTTCATATGGGGAAGATCTTAAAGGCTCCATGCCATATATCATGTTACACAAGTATGAAACAAGTCTGACACTTTTCTTTAAGTCTGGTGGGATATAACTGTGTCTTGTTGAGACTGGTATATCAGAAAAATCTCTCAAAATGATCTGAATGACATTCATTTATATATATATATATATATATATATATATATATATATATGTATGTATGTGTGTGTGTGTGTGTGTGTGTGTGTGTGTGTGTGTGTGTGTGTGTGTGTGTTAGTGTGTAAATGAACTGAAATCTTATTGTAATATTATTTTATTATTTGAGCCCACATTTTGAGAGATGTGTTGTCTTGCCATTGTTTTATTTTCTGCATACAAGTATGCTATGTATGAAAATGTTCTACAATATGTTCCATCTTCAGGAATAGCAATTTCTCTGACTGCTAACTACTATCCATTTGGCCTATCTTCCAACAAATCAAAGGTAATGGAAATAGTTGTGAATAATCACTTATTTCACAACACTCAGTCTCTCTCTATCGCCCCCCCCTCTCTCTCTCCTATTGGTATGACCGATTAGTATGACTTCCTTAGTGCCAAGTCTACTTGAGAATTGAGCTTTGTCACTTGCCACTTCTCTCTTTTTCACCCTTAATAACCATGTTGTTGTACTTTATGTGTCTGGCATAAGAATCTATTAGTAAGTTGCTTGTTTATGAGATACATGTATCTCTTATTTTTTGAACCTGAAGTTCCATGTCAGACTTCACTATTGTAGCATTAATGGACAAAGTTCTCTCAGCCTGTTCTCTATCACATTTGCTGTATACCAAGGATCATTTGAATCTCCAACATTTTTCCATCTGTACTTTAACAACCAGCTTGCTGCCATTTCAAACAATGTATGATCTTATGCACATGATCTCCTTCTCTCATCCTTAACATTCCACACACAGGTGTTGTTCACATCCAACCTGGACATCACTGTATTGTTGCATTGAAAAGAGACACCTGCAGTATCCTTGATTAGCAATCAGACAACAGTACAAAGACACAGTCACCTTACTAAGACACCATTACTACAACAACGGATGTATATTTCACCTCACAATCTTTAATGATCTTGCATGGATCTAACTTGTATATAACATCACTAAAATTGCATCAATGACTAGGATTTCTCTTTAGAGCCAGAAAAACTTTAGCATTTATCAGTTACCGATGGTTTACAGGGCACAATTATTGCTCATATATATGAGATGATACAGCTGATACACACAAAACTATCCTAGATTATATACAAGAAGGGAAGATTTGGTTGATTGGCAAAGATTCACTTACCAACACACTACAACTTGTTCACAAATGTGCTGTTTTTTTTCTCTCTGCCTTTACTTTTCTGCACCAGTTAACTGCATATCCAATATACTCATCTCTCTTCGCATCATTTTCCTACTCCTACTGTCCTCTAAAATTCTCTCCTCACCCTTGTTTTTTTTCTGACACTGTTTAAAATGAACATTAACTGAATTTATCTCATCAGAAGGTGAGATGTAAAGATTATGTTCACTACCCTTCCCCTAATTAACTTTCAACAGCTTGTGGTTTTCACATAAAGATTTCTTACTGAGGTTTGCACTTCTGAATCTATGCACCAAAACCTTTACATCTTTCAGCTTAACAAATCAAATGTTAAGTAGTGATAAAAGTAGAATTTTTATAATTTATTTGTACTAATTACTCTTGATCATTTATAGTAATTCCTCGACTATTGCAGGTGTTACATTCCAAACCCACCTGCAATAGGTGAAAATCCGCGAAGTAGAAACAGTACTGTATTTTAAAAATTATTTTTATAATTTGTATATATTTATTTTATTATAAATGCAAAACAACACTACGGAGGAATTGATGTAAGCTTAAATAATAAACCGCAATAGGTGAACCACAATATGGTGAAGGATTACTGTATTTTTGCTTTGAGAGAAAAAACTATCAAAAACCTGCAGAATTACTTTTATTTTAAGGGATTTCATTTTCTTTTCTTATTTCCTTAAAGATTTACCATACTGATAAATACAATAAATAATGCAACAGTGGCAGTATAAAGTTTATTGTTTGATAAGGTATTTATTTATGATAGCATTCCTTGAATGAATTTGTTGTTTATTTAATTTTGTACTATTCTCTGAACTTGATAATAATGTTTGTCATATTTTTCTCTCTTCTCTTCCTTATTTCATTTTTGAGAGATTGATCTAAGCTAACTCATCTGTTTGTCTTTCATTGCCTATCTCATACTTTCTTGCAATACTTTTTTCATTCATTGTTCTCATCACGTCCATACAAACGTCTCTCTTTTATAATAATTAAAAAAGAGGAATATGCTTTATTGCAGTGGAATAATACTTTATATGTACTTCAATATCTAATCACTTTCTCACATCATATGCATTATTTCTGTTTTCTTAAATTTACTTAATATGCTCCACAATATTCTTCATCAATTATTGCAAGTCTTTATCTTCATTACTCATCTTCCACTCTTTAAACTTCTGACAGATGCATCATACAACTAAACTTTCATTTGAAAGAGAAAGCTCTGTCGTCAATAAAGGCAGTTGTTCTCTAATCTTCCACCTACTTCACACCATAGATACTATGCTTTCATTGGCTCCACTCCAGCACTAATTAGATCACCGAGGTAACAGAACTGATATCTCCTACTATCAATAGTCACTTCTTTGATAACCCTCTTTTGCTATGGTACTGCCTAAGCCCAAGCATCTAAAGGTTTAATCTTTCACTGTGATGTGGTATAATTAAAAAGAAACAAAAGCAGACCTTTTTGCTTGGCACTAAGACAATTTTACTTCACATGAAAGTGGTTATAATAAATATTACTATATCTCAAGTTGATATTTTACTATTAGATTGTATTCAACTTTTTTTTAATCGTATTTCTTTTGTTGAAATATGTTTTGTAGGTACATGCCTTTTTTTGTTTTTTTTATGAATTCTTCCCAAGCAACATTTTGAACCCCCCCCCCCCCCCCCCCGCACCTCTCTCAAGTTCATCTCATCTAACTGGTTGGATTTTTCATAGCTGCAGTTTGAATATGCTACTTAGTCCTCTAATCTTTTATTTTTCATCATTTCCTTTATGGAAAGTTTATTAACTATGCTTTCTACTCTTGTAATCAGTTCTGTGGGCTGAGATTTTGAATAAATGTACTGGCTTGCCAGATATTACTGGACTGTGTTTATGATCACTATTTTCCTTGTGATGAAAGTTATCTTTTTTGTAATCTAAAGTCAACATGTAAGGAAATATCAAGTTTGAACTGGCTATAAAAAAAAAAATGCAAACATTGACTAAATGCAAAGGATTTTGCTATAGATTTCTTTAATTTCTGAGAAAAAATATTTTTGCATTTGTTACTTTTTATTACTTTTTAT
The DNA here is from genome assembly GCF_046866305.1 of Octopus bimaculoides. Classification (NCBI taxonomy): domain Eukaryota; kingdom Metazoa; phylum Mollusca; class Cephalopoda; order Octopoda; family Octopodidae; genus Octopus; species Octopus bimaculoides. Next base: position 66,954,548 of record NC_142930.1, read on the forward strand.
AAAAAACTTTTAATTGCAAATTTTACACATTAGCTAAATAAAAGGTTAATGTTATATATCAGCTAAGTTCATGGAATAAGACCAGATTTATGGGGAAATAGTTAAACCATAGCTATTCTGTCCTTGCATAAGACAAAAGAATATATTATGTGATCCTCAGTTTCCACCTACTTTGTATGATATTCTTTTTGTAGTTTTAATATTGCAATGCATGACAGAAAATGAACTTGTAAGAATATGTGATAGATATTTAACTCTTTAGTATTCAGATTACTCTGTCAATATAATACTTATTTAATCAGATTGTTCTGAATTAATCATGCATTAACTCATAGCTTTGAGATTTTGATGATGTGACTGTTTATTTTTAGGATGACATTGTAGGTAGGTGTGAAAAGCTTGATTAGGCCAGTTTGAACAACAAAATAGGTATATTATTTTGGCTGAATATGGCTGGTTTAAATGCTAAAGGGTTCAAGGTAACTTTGTATGAGGAATTTAATTTGGTTAATCTTAATTTCAGTTTTCAATGGGAATTTTTTTTTTACCAAGAAGTAAAATATTGATATTTGTTTTGAATAATTGAAAACCATCATCATCACAGTCATCATTATTGTTGTCATTGCTCAGATTCACATGACACTGATCCATCCATCTCTGTCTTCCTCTTGGTAGCTGCCAGTGTCATCTGCTAACTGATTGAAGTATGTCTTCACAGGTGACCAGCGTGGTTATGACCATTGTGAAATGTCCAAAGTTGAGTGTCACTGACCATCTCCACTCTACTTCTTTGGCAGTGTCTAGCAAAGTGAAGTTTTCTTTGTTTAATGGTTTCTGACACTTTAGGAAGCTTATTGTGTAATCTTACTTTGGTGGAGGTATTCTTTCCAAGACACATTCAAAATTTCAGAAAGCAGTTAGCGTAGGTACAATTTTGCATAGTTTCAAGCCTTCAGGTTAATGTCTGAGTGGAAGGTCCACTAAGCAATACAATTCAACCACTTACAAAAGAAGTTCTTTTCAGATTCTTTGAGAACTTAGATTACCATATTGTGCCAAGATTTAAGTGCTGCCCAAGCTTTACTTGTGTTGATACTATTTTGTATGAGAAAAAAAAATTTGTTTCATTGAGTTTTTGGTTTGAAATTTTTAAATCTATGGAAATGCATGTTAAATAAATAATAACTTTTTTTTACATAGGCACAGTCAAATATTTTGTGTGTGTTTTATGGGTATGAGTGCATAGTGGGTAGCCAATTAAGTAATCAAAGTAGTGCATTATGTTAGTTTAAAGAGTTTGAAAAAGCATGCTAATTCTGTTAACTTTAAATGCTGAGAAAATTTGCAGAATTTCCAACACATGTTTACAAAGATAAACAATGTAAACTGTTAGCTGACAAAATCTATCCAACCAATGCTAGAATGTTGATGCAAAGGTGATAATTAACTCCACAATTAGGTGCAATTTAGGTAAGAAATTTAGCCTAGATTAAAGTTTTATTGGATTTAAATTCTAATACGATTTATACTTAAAATAAGACTCAAGTTATAACTGACACTCTACTTATTATATATGTCATGGCAATGTTCAGTTTAATATACGTAATAAGATATATCCGCTGGCTTTTATGATCCAAACGAATTTTGGTTTCAGATAACAATGTATGATTTATTTTAAACGTTGCTTTCTAATGAATTTCACTTTTTCATATCAAATAGCTTTCAATATCAACCTAGTTACAGAATGACAGACTTTGTTCCTACTGCAGACTGCTTTAGAAAAAGTTGTTTAAAAAACAAAAACAATTGATGACTCATACAATGTAACAAAGTCAAAGGAAGCATGGGCTAACATTTTTTCTTAAATACACTGAATACATAGTGTTTTAAACCTTATCTTAATATGAAATATTTCTTTATGGACCACCCATGAACACGTATGTGTGTGTGCTTGTGTGTATCTTTGTGCTTGTGTGCATGTGTATAGATACTTAAATATACTTATTTATATAACTAAGCACAGATGCATATATGTGTGTTCATATATATCTGTCTATCTATACACACACAGGTTCACACACTCACAGATATGTGTGTGTATACACACACACACACACACACACACACACACCCTCTACATTGAGAAGTATGTGTGTACACACACATGCATGCACACTTATACATATATGAGTGCATGTACATATATATATATATATTACCTGTAGTAGTCAGACTATCAGCTGTCGTACACTTGCTGGTCACAATGGAATTCCAATTTTTTTTTTCCGATTGCACCCTTCTTTTCCAACTTAGCCCAAATCATTTAATTAAATCATTTTCCCATTCAGTGGCTTTTTTTTTCAATCTCTTGGAGATCACTCTGCAACTGCACAGGTCCACCTGTTGTTTGTGGACTTTGCACTTGTACTTTCAGTAGTCTGTGGTTATGATCACATTATTCCCTCTGCTCTATTCTTGGATTTTCTCATGTTGGATATATTGTTACAAAGATATTCCTAGCCTGGTTCTTCCCATGAACCTTTGCATTGTAGCCGATTGATGTTCTTTCCCTTTTGTTGCAATTCATGTCTTGTTTACATGTAATAGTGCAGGTAGGATGGTGCCATTTAAAAGACTGGCATATAAAGTCTTATCCAGCTTTGCTTTGAACACATCTTTTATCAAGATAAACATCTTCCATCCTGTGTTTGGTGAATGTTTAATGAAAGAATGGTGTGTGTGTGTGTGTGTGTGTATTTGTGTGTGTGTTTGTTTACATCCCTCTTAGTGATTTGGTGAAAGAAGAGCAATAGAATGAGTACTAGGCGTAGAACAAGAAATAAGTACTAGGGTCAATTTGTTCAACTAAACCCTTCAAGGCAGTGTAATGACTGATACAGATAGTGTGTGTGTGTGTGTATGCATATATATATTGCATGTATGCATATATATCTAAAAATGTTTTTAGAAAAACTTTTGATACAGCCACAATAATTGAAGAATGATTTTATTGAATTAAAAATTATTAAATATTTTAAAAATTATTTAAAAATAATATTTTATGAAACTTACTGAAGGAAGTGTCTTTACACTAGAGATAAGTTGTAACAGCCTGATTTTCTTTAATTACAAAAAAAAAAAAAAAAAAAAAAAAAAAAAGTTCAAAAATTGAAGTTCTCTTTCATTCATTTCTGTAGTGAATTAGATTATTTCATGAATGTTATTTATTAATTTCAAGTATCTTGTAAGGTGTTCCTTACTTTTATTGTTTAAAAAAAAAAAAAAAAATAATAAAACAGTCATCCAGGAATATTTTCTAGTTTCTTATAAACAAGATTGGAAATGCTGATCAAAATAATCCCAAATTGGGCTTAATTGTTTTTTTCCTTCAAAGAATCCCGTCACTAGTGTTATAAATTTAGGTGAAACTTTCATTCCTATTGCCATCCCTTAATTTCAAGGTAATATTAGTTATCAAAGAAATATTTTTCTAGGATCAATCATAACCCTTCTTGTGTATATTCTTTTGGGAATCTCTCCTGAATTCAGGATGAGTATTAATCTATCCAGAATTCTACTGCTTCCAGTACTAATCCATGGGAGATATTTGTGTAGAGACTGGTCTCATTGAAACTACCCAGTATCATCTTGTATGATTTACTCTTTCTGAAATATGGTTTAGGAAGTCCATGTCATCTCTTATAAAACTAGAAAGCAATTTGCACAATGGTTTCAGAATTATGTTCAATAAATTGTTTAATCATTTGGGTACTAGATGTTAGTCCTGCAATAATTGGGCATAATTTTAAATCAGATGGTTTCTCAAAATTAGTAAAGCAATATAACTCCTTATGTTAAACTGCTTTTAAATTTGTTTGTTAATTTACTAGTTTTGTTCATTGTTTGCTTATCTGCATTGGTCTCTAATTTTTTTTGTAAAAATGTTACTCATTTAGTTGTCCTAAGACCGTTTCCTTGTAAATCACTTTGTCCATTATTACAATAGCTTCTTCTTTGTCAGCTTCTTTAATGACTATGGAGGAGTCTTTCTGTAGACATTCCAGTGTCTTTTGCTCTTCATTTATAATATTTGGTTTTATAAGATTTGCTGGAATATTTGAGTTTGCTGATCTTTCCAGACATATTATGTATTCCTGTCAGGGCTTACTCCTAATCAATAGAGGTTTAAATCCCATTTTGTTTTTTACAAGTGATAAATCTTCATAGTCCTTGTTTTGGAATAACTCCCGTAGACATTATCAATACAATTTCTCAGTATCTTTTATTATATCTGTTGTTTCAGGTTTGAAAGTTGATGCAAATTTAAGACCATATTCCAAAAGTTTTATTTCATATAATGTGTGTGTGTATGTGTGTGTGTGTGTGTGTGTGTGTTTGTGTGTGTGTGTGTGTGTGTGTGTGTGTGTATGTGTGTGTGTGTGTGTGAGAGAGAGAGAGAGAGAGAGAGAGAGAGAGAGAGAGGTGTTGTCATCTAATGTTCATCTTCCATTCTTCCATACCAGTATGGTTTAGTTCTAGAGGATTTAATGAGTCAGACGAGTATAATGTTCCAGTATCTTCTTTGGCATGGTGCTTTTTTTCATAGCCCCAGCACTCATATGGTCTGGGAAAAATGAACAGGAACATGATTCTTGCTCTAGAGGAGATACACAGCTACTTTGTATTATATAAGGTGGGGGTATTTGGATGGAGCCGGAAAGAGAGATATAAATGATGATGAGGTGTCAAAGTGTGCCCTTAAGGTATATGAAGGTGAATAGAAGAGAGTAAAAACAAGATCAGGAAGAGTGGATGAACTAAAATGCAAGAGTGTACGTGGTGTGGTTAAATATGGAGGTTGTGAACAGGGTGAATGTAGTTAATGGTGAGCAAAGGTGAAGAAGTGGTCAATGCTAATTATGAGTTGAAGGGTGGATAGGGGAGAAGATTTAATGACTATCAGTACAAAAAGGGTATGGGCAACGAAATAGTAATAGTACATTAAATATGAGAAGGAAGAGAGAAAGGGAGATGATGGATCAGTGCTTGGTTGGTAGATTGCAAGAGTATGTGAAAGTAAAAAAAAACATATGGTGATAGGGGTTAAGGGTCAGAAGTACACAGGAGTGAGTCAATAGGAAGTAGTTTTGGGGAGAGGGACAAATTTGGTAGCACAGAAGGGTGAGGCACAATATGAAGAATGAAGGATGGTTACAAAAGTGGTTATGAGCAGGGGGAAGAGATAACTAGTAGCATAGAAAACGATGATGAAATAATGTGGTTCTGGTTTCATTTAATTCCAGTAGAATACTGCAGTAGTTTGGTGAGTGATGGCATTATCAGTGATAGAGAGATCACTGGTGGTGGAAAAAACATGACCGGTGGGGGAGGGGGGCTGGGTCATGTGTGAGTTCATATTATGCTTCCAGAACCTTGGCTTCACTTTGATAGGCATTTCTTTTCAAACACCACATATTGCCTATCTTTTTAGGTCTCCTCTTCCACATGCTTCATTCATATTAAGTGATCATCACTTCTTTATACAGATGTCTTCATCCATTCCTACCACATCTATACCAGCCCAGCTCTCTTGTATACTACATATGATTCCTCTAATGCCCAGTTTTCCTCTCAACATATCTGTACTTCCTTGTTCATACATGCTCGGCACACCCAGTAGATATGCTAGCTTCATTTCTGTCTAATCTTTGCATGTCCTGCATTAAGGGCTAATATCTCTCTACCTTGTATCATTGTGGGTTATACATAAGCATCATACAATCTAAGACAAAAGAATGTACAGATTGTGTGCTGATGTAATGAGTTCCTTAATCTATGTTTATATTTGGATGCACAAGTGATATCAATTGGAGAAAGGAAAATAAGTGAATATTGAAAAATAAAAATCTAGGGGATATGAAGCTTCTTAGGATCTAGTTCAAAACGGGGGCACCAGTTTTCATATATGTTTTATGTAGTGTTTTTTGTACCGAAAGACTTTCAAACTTCGTATACTTATCTATTTTGTGTTATAGAACAGAAAAAATTTTTTGTATTCGGAGTTATTTCATGTAAAAAATTGTCTTATTTCGATAATTTCAACCAATCACTGACAAGTATTCAGCTGTTTATACTTACTCCTTTGGCAATTTAAGCGGTGTAAAGCGTATTTAATCTCCATTTATAATTTCGTTAACATCTGCCTGAACTGTATGAAAGGTTTATTAGCTACTGCCTAACCCTAACCCTACTGCCAATATGCTTCAGCCATTTTTTGACAAGGAAATAATAATTTTATCACCGCCAGAATTGTTTGATAATCATTTGTTTACGTAGTCAGCACTTAACTGTATTCGACTAAATGGACGTCGGTCATTGGTTGAAATTACAGAAATACGACAACTTTAACATGAAATAACTTGCGATGTACGTTTTTTTGTTAAGAAGACTAAGAGAAAAAGATGTTTTATATGACACATTGTACCAGTGTCCCAAGTTTCAAAGTGTTTCGTTAAGAAAATACTGGTGCTCCCGTTTTGAACTAGATCCGCTTCTTATTATTTCTCCTTAGATATAAAAATATAGAGTGGTTGTTTCCTTTTAAAATCTCAGGGGAGAAAAAACAACAAACTAAATTTGACAAAGGAAAAGTGATACTTAGAGAATAAAAGTGTTTCCAACAAAATTGTTAGTTTGTTCATGGATCAAGTTTATTATCAATTTACAATAAGCTGCCAAAAGTTTAGTGGTACTTTGTATTTGAAACAATTCTGTTAACCATTACTAAATTAGGAAGTTTAAAATTTCGAATTGATGTAAACATTATACGTAATAATTTGAAAGAGTAAAGAACACTAGAAATGTTTTAATGGAACTGAATCCACATAACTACTACTGATTACATTACAGTACACCTGCTAATATATATCTGTGTGTATATATGTGTATAATTGTGTGTATATGTGTGTTTGTGTATGTAGATCAGTGTATACATACACACATATGCATGTATGTGTGAATATATGTGTATATACATGTGTTTGTGTGTGTATATATTTCTTATCTTTTCTTTCAGTCATTAGAATGTGGCCATGTAAGAGCACTGCCTTGAAGAATTTTAGTCAAACAAATCTACCCCAGTACTTGTATGTATAAACACACATAAAAATGAATATATAAATATGCACACACACACACACACACACACATTTTGTCCCAAACAAAACTTTTATAATTTTTTTTTGTATCTTTCTGTACATAACTTCTGGTTTGGTTTCTATCTCCCCTTCTCTTTCTCCCTTTGTGTCTGTCTGTCTGTGTAACTTAGCCGTTCGGCAAAAGAAACCAATAGAGTAAGTACTAGGCTTACAAAGAATAAGTTCTGTGATCGATTTCGACTAAAGGTGGTGCTCCAGCATGGTCACATTCAAATGACTGAAACTATATATATATATATATATATATATATACACCATATATTTTGGTTTATAAAGCAACCTACAGATAAGACGACCCAAAAAGCTGAGTAAATGTTCATGACTTTAGTTAATATCTGAGGTATAAGACAACCTTTAAAATACGAAACTCACCAAAGTTTAAGGATAGCCTAAGCAACAGTGTAAAAGTTACTATATCATGTAATCTTCCAGGTATCAATTAAAGCCAATGTTATTAGAAATGTTATTTCACTTATCATATCCTTGAAAGTTAAGACATGAAACAATATATAGTATTCACATAAATTTGTATAAGATGATGAAACAGATTCTTTCTTTAATGCTATCAATCGTAATGTCGTAAATAAAGGTGCGTTCATGTGGCTGAACTATATAAAACGTTCAAAGCAGCTGACAACTGACGAGCTCATTATATCAACAAACAGCTTTCTTCTTCTGTTTAAGGCACTTCAACTACAAAGGTAGTTTTCACTTCTTTTTCTTTCTAATTCACTCTGTTCTTGGCTTTCCTACCAACCAGATACAATTCTTTAAATATTTTTTATACTCAACCTACCCAAACGAAGAAAATGTGAATCAAGTTTTAACCCTTTAGCATTTAAACCGGCCATATCCGGCCAAAAATATTCTGCCTGTTTTATGTTCAAACTGGCCAGATCTGGTCTCTCACACCAACCCTACAATATTGTTTTAAAAATTAACAGCTACCTCATCGAAATCTCATAGATACAAGATAATGCATGATTAGTTCAAAACAATGTGGATGAAAAAGCATTAATTTTGGCAGAATAATGTGAACACTAAAGGGTTAAACTGAAAGTTATTGAAGTTGCCAAGGCATCTACCAACTGTACTGCAGCGAGAACATTTGATGTGACTGAGAAGATGGTAAGAGATTGGAGAAATAATGAAGATAACTTAAGAAACATGCCAAAAGACAGAGTTTACGGTCGTATTATCGTGCATGGCTAATGGAACGAAACCGAAACCCATGATTATTTTTAAGTGAAAAACTAAGCCTAAAATAAATTTTCCTTCTGGAGTATTTGTTCATTTTCACAAAAAAATGATGGACTGATGAGAATGGTGTAAAATTGTGGGTAGAAAATATTTGGAGCAGACGTCTGGGTGGAATAGAAAAGGAAAGTCTATTGGTTGGGGATATGTTTCGTTGCCACATAACAGAGAACACTAAGGCCAGATTATCATGAAATAATACTGAAATTGCAGTTATACCTGGTGGTCTGACCTCTTTACTGCAGCCACTAGACGTCACTCTAAACAAACCATTTAAAGATAATGTGAGAGTGAAATGGAGTAATTGGATGTTTTGTGTGAGTTTGTTATAAAGGCATGGGGAAACATGAAGAAAGAAAGTATAGTGAAATCATTCAGAAAATGCGGTATCTCTAATGCAATGGATGGCACAGAGGATAATATGCTGTATGAGAGTGAAGATGAAACCAGAGTCGACTGGAGAGCTGCACCAGGCTCCTGTACATCTTGGCTTGGCTTGTACAACTGGACACTCTTCCTAATGCCAACCACTGCACAGAGTGTACTGACTGTCTTTTGTGTGTCACCAGCATGAGTACCTTTTGCATGTCACTGGCATGGGTGCCTTATGCATGTCGCCTGTACAGATGCCTTATGCAGGTCACCAGTACAAGTGCCTGCCATAGTTAGAGATCAGCACTCCCTTATTCAGCTATCCTCATCCATGCACATCACATGACCATACCAGCACAATAGGTACATGTATCAACTCTCTTCCCTCTCCTCTTCCCTCTCCTCTTCCCTCTCACACTTGTATGTATATCTTTATATAGAAACAGATGTGTTAAGTATGCAACATATTACCACATAAAGTTGTGGCTCAGAATTCAAGCTATGATAATCTCCTGTAGCAATATGATAGATCTAGTGGTGAATCAGTACAGATTCCTACATAGTGGAAAGAGTCACAATTTATTTAAAAGAATAACCAGAGAGCAGGTTGTTGGTATTCCAATTAGTCTCTTCCCGAAGAAAGCACCCAACTACTGCTTTTCCATGATAGTAGTGTCTAGATTATATATAGGAAGAGCTCATCACAGTGGAATAAAGTGTGCAATGGTGAGCAGCAAGGTTCAAATTTATGACTTACATTTTTATTCTTAATACATTCTGGCAAATTCAAATGTTGTTGTGCTCGTCACAGGAGAATAGCTTCTCTTTTATGATGGATATGTGTTCATAACACAATTCATTTCTTAGTAGAAAGGATTCTGGGACATCAGTGCTTCAGCATGTTTCGTGTCAGCCAGAAACACATGCAAACTAATGAATGTGTTGGTTCTCTTTAAAATTTCAGTGAATGAATTGTTTACTAAGCTTGCTATGTTTGTTTATGTCAGTATATGTATGTATATATGTATGTGCATGTGTGTGTGTATGTATATATATGTGTGCGTGTGTATGTAGATGTGTATGTGTGTGTGTATATATACACATATATGTATATATATATATATATATATATATATATATATATATATATATATATATATATATATATATATAAGGTTGAGGAGGGTATTGGATTTAACCAAACCCCGGAGGATACAGGTAATACCGAGTAAGTGCTGTATACCGATTAGTTTGCCCCAGTCGTTGTATGAGCAGGATTGGGTATTATAATTCGTGTATTAGCGTGTGTATATGTAAATATATAAAAATAAAAAGATAAAGAGAGCAAAGGTAAGGTTGAAGAATTTTATGGATAGAGTCTTACAGCTGTTTATGGGAAGATCCAGTACTTCCCTTCATCGGAGACAGAAAAAATAAAGTAATCTATTATTATATCCATAGGCGGATATTTTTAGTATGAAGTGGTAAAGAGTGTGATGTGCTGAAAAAAGAGAGAACAGTACTTGAAGTGTAGTTTCATTCCAGTGGTAAATAAGCAAAAATCTATTGCAATATGGAATATATATACCTCTGCTATCTATGCTATATCAACTCTCGTTCCAACATAAATTTCCGGATCGGATTATTCACACAAGGATTAATTTGCACGAATTTCTACACGGATATTTACCACTGGAATGAAACCACACTTCAAGTACTGTTCTCTCTTTTTTCATTACATCACACTCTTTACCACTTCATACTAAAAATATCCGCCTATGGATATAATAATAGATTACTTTATTTTTTCTGTCTCCGATGAAGGGAAGTACTGGATCTTCCCAGAAACAGCTGTAAGACTCTATCCATAAAATTCTTCAACCTTACCTTTGCTCTCTTTATCTTTTTATTTTTATATATTTACATCATCATCATCATCATCATCATCATTGTTTAACGTCCGCTTTCCATGCTAGCATGGGTTGGACGATTTGACTGAGGACTGGTGAAACCGGATGGCAACACCAGGCTCCAATCTAATTTGGCAGAGTTTCTACAGCTGGATGCCCTTCCTAACGCCAACCACTCAGAGAGTGTAGTGGGTGCTTTTACATGTCACCCGCACGAAAACGGCCACGCTCGAAATGGTGTCTTTTATGTGCCACCCGCACAAGCCAGTCCAGGGGCACTGGCAACGATCTCACTCGAAAATCCTACGGGAGCCAGTCAGGCGGTACTGGCAACAGCCACGCTCAAAATGGTGCATCTCATGTGCCACCCGCACAAGAACCAGTCCAGGGGCACTGGCAACGATCTTACTTGGCTTGCCGGGTCTTCTCACGCACAGCACATTTCCAAAGGTCTCGGTCAGTAGTCATCGCCTCGGTGAGGCCCAATGTACGAAGGTCTTGCCTCACCACCTCAGCCCAGGTCTTCCTGGGCCTACCTCTTCCACGGGTTCCCTCAACTGTTAGGGTGTGGCACTTTTTCACGCAGCTATCCTCATCCATTCTCACCACATGTCCATACCAGCGCAATCGTCTCTCTTGCACACCACAACTGATGCTTCTAATGTTCAGCTTTTCTCTCAAGATACTTACACTCTGACGGGTATTCACATTGACATTACACATCCAACGGAGCATACTGGCTTCATTCCTTGCGAGCTTACGTATGTCCTCAGCAGTTACAGCCCATGTTTCACTGCCATTCCATATATATATATATGTATATATATATATATATATATATATATATATATAAATTTAAATGTACATAGTTCAAATTTATAGAAAAACAAAGGCAAAGACAGGTGTAGGAACAACAAGCAAGTGTATTAGTTTGATGCTCAGGAAAAATAGAGAAGTCCTTTATATTTCAAGCTTACGCTCTTCCACAGAAAGGAATAAGAGGAAATAAATAGAGAGAGAATGAAGAAAAAAAACAGCATGCTCAGTTTAGTGGTCAGTATTTATAGGTAGTCAGAGTATGTGACAGAGTACTTAAGATTAGACTAGTGCTTCATTATAGGTTAGCTACCGTCATCTCACCCTAACCCTATGCTACCGGATGGGCTGAAAGACCAATTCTACGTCACCCTCTTGCAAATTACCTCGTTGACGAATAACAGGGACCTTCTCTTTGTGGCTGGTGATTTCAATGTTCATGTTGGATGTCATGCAGGGGGCTTCCATGGCATTCATGGAGGCTATGGCTTCGGTTCCCGCAATGAGGAGGGAACCAGACTGCTGGAGTTCTGTGATGCTAACGATCTTATGGTTTGCAATACCAACTTCAGGAAACCTGCCTAACACCTAGTCACCTACCATCCCGGCAGACACTCTAGCCAAATAGACTATATCCTCGCCAGAAATAGGGAAAGAGAGCGGCTTATAAATGCCAAAACCTTCCCAATATAAATATTGATGTATGTATTTGCGTTTGTCTATTTATGTATATTTATGTGTGTGTGTGTATATATATATATATATATATATCATCATCATCGTTTAATGTTCGCTTTCCATGCTAGCATGGGTTGGACAATTTGATTGAGGACTGGTGAACCGGATGGCTGCACCATGCTCCAATCTGATCTGGCAGAGTTTCTACAGCTGGATGCCCTTCCTAACGTCAGTCACTCCGAGAGTGTAGTGGGTGCTTTTATGTGCCACCAGCACAAGGGCCAGTCACGCGGTACTGGCAATGGCCACGCTCAAAATGGTGTTTTTACGTGCCACCTGCACAGGAGCCAGTTCAGTGGCACTGACAATGACCTCATTTGAATTATTTTCTAACGTGTCACCAGCCCAAGTACCAGTAAGGCAACGCTGGTAACGATCATGCTCAAATGGTGCTATTTACGTGTCGCTAGCACGGAAGCCAGACAGCTGCTCTGGCAATGTCACGCTCAGACGGTGCTGTTAGTGCTCCACTGGCACAGGTGCCGATCATCGAATATAGTTCAATTACGATTTCAATTTCACTTGTTCCAACAGGTCTTCGCAAGCAGAGTTTAATGTCCAATGAAGTAAGATACAAATAAGTGAGCTAGCTACACGTCTGGCAGAGGCCACAGATTATGCTCTCACTTGGCTTGCCGGGTCTTCTCACGTACTGCATATTTCCAAAGGTCCCGATCACTAGTCATTGCCTCGGTGAAGCCTAAAGTTCGAAGATCATGCTTCACCACCTCATCCTAGGTCTTCCTAGGTCTACCTCTTCCACAGGTTCCCTCAACCGCTAGGGTGTGGCACTTTTTCAAACAGCTATCCTCATCCATTCTTGCCACATGACCATACCAGCGCAATCATCTCTCTTGCACACCACAATTGATGCTTCTTAGGTCTAACATTTCTCTCAAGGTACTTACACTCTGTCAAGTATGCACACTGACATTACAAATCCATTGGCGCATACTGGCTTAGTTTCTTGCGAGCTTACGCATGTCCTAAGCAGTTACAGCCCATGTTTCACTGCCATGTAGCATGGTGGTTCGTACACATGCGTCATACAGTCTGCCTTTTACTCTGAGTAAGAGACCCTTTGTCACCAGCAGAGGTAAGAGCTCTCTGAACTTTGTCCAGGCTATTCTTATTCTAGCAGCTGCGCTTTCAGTGCACCCTCCCCTGCTACTAACTTGGTCACCTAGATAGCGGAAGCTATCAACTACTTTTAGTTTTTCTCCCTGGAATGTGGCAAAGGTTATATATATATATATATATATATATATATATATATATTTGTGTGTGTATATGTATATTTGTGTGTATGTATCTATATTTACACACAGATGTAGATACATGTATGTACATATATTTTTGTAAGTATATGTGTTGCTGTATATATGTTTGTACATTTCTGTATGTTTATATAGAAGAACTAATACTGCTGTTTATCGCAGGAAAAGAAAATGTTCTAGCTATATATTTTCAAGTTAATAAGCTGAGTCATTTCCTTAGGGTCACAGGATCTCATTTTATTACCTTCTTTTTCCTCTCTCGATGAAAGGTGTTGTGGTTCTGCTGGCAATCAGATTTTTATCAGTTTCCTTATGCCAACGGTACTGTCACTACTGGCAGTTGATGTGTACATGCAAAGGTGATATCTATAATAAGTTTATTGCATTTAATTTTGTTAAGTTCATAATTTCCTTTTTATTAGTATTTATTTTTCTGGTGGGCATAGTGTCTTTGTGGCTTGTCTCTGTGAGATTGGAGGAACCCAGTGAGTTTGTTAGAAGCATCAGGTTCATAGACTCATTGAAAGGAAGTTGCCCTTATTGTAGTGACTGTCCTGTGTTTACTTTGTATATAGTTTTTGTCTTAATGAATTATTGGGTGCTGTTAATATAATATAGATGCATAGAGAAATTGATTAAAATTATGAATTTGTTTTCTTTCAGCTATGAAATCCGTATTGCTGTAGGAAAACTGAATTGTTGAAGATGGTGGGTCATAATTTGTTTCATATGTTTTGCCCAGGAAATTTATATTCAGTGATACGAAATATATATATGTGAGTGTACATACATTGGGATCTTCTCTCTCCTTCTGAGACACGCTTTCGGCACAGCAAAAGAAGGAATCTATATGCAGACCAGATCAGATGGCAGGCTCTTCAAGCTCGCCTACCTAAAAGTGAGGACAAAAGTCTGTGAAGCTGTCATCAGTGACATTCTATTTGCTGACAATGCTGCAGTTACGACCCACTCCCAACGGGAGCTGCAGCTGCTAATGGACCGCTTCTCCCAGGCCTGCAAGGGCTTTGGGTTGACCATCAGCCTGAAGAAGACAAACGTCCTGGCACAATGCACACCAGCACAACCAGCCATCACCATCGATGACTATGAACTTGAAATTGTTCATCAATTCACCTACCTTGGGTCCACCATCACTGACAACCTCTCTCTCGAAGCCGAGATTGAGAAGGCAGCTACTACGCTCGTGCGCCTCACATCAAGAGTGTAGACAAACCCAAAGTTGACAGTGAAAACAAAGATGGCTGTGTACAATGCCTGTGTCCTCAGCACCCTCTTGTATGGCAGCGAGACATGGACCACATACGCCTGCCAGGAAAAAAAGCTGGCAGGACAAGGTGACCAACACCGATGTCCTGACTCGTACTGGCCTCCCTTCCATGTTCACCATGCTGAGATAACGTTGACTGCTGGCTAGGCCACGTTCACCATATAGAGGACGGCTGAATCCCAAAGGACATTCTCTACGGAGAACTTGCAGCAGGACAGAGAAACAAGGGCCGCCCACAGCTGAGGTACAAGGATGTGTGCAGGAGGGACATGAAGGCACTGAACATTGACACCAACTCCTGGGAGGGCTTGGCAGCAGACCGCACCAAGTGGAAAAGCACACTTCTCAAACAGCTGCGGATCGGTGAAGAGAAGCTGTCAGCTGCAGAAAAGCGAGCCCGACATAAGGGATCGACAGCTGACAGACCAGAATCTACACACACATGCAATCTATGTGACTGAGACTGTCATTCTCGCATTGGTCTACATAGCCACAGGAGGTGCTGCTCAAACCGAGCGGCCCAGCCTAGACAATAAATGGACGGACATGGTACCCATGGTCAGCCATGACCGAAGGTGGCCTATATATATATATATAGACATACATATATATATATATATATATATATCATCATCATCATCGCTTAACGTCTGCTTTCCATGCTAGCATGGGTTGCACGATTTGACTGAGGACTGGTGAACCAGATGGCTACACCAGGCTCCAATCTGATTTGGCAGAGTTTCTACAGCTGGATGCCCTTCCTAACGCCAACCACTCCGAGAATGTAGTGGGTGCTTTTACGTGCCACCAGCACAAAGGCCAGTCAGGCAGTACTGGCAACGGCCACGCTCAAAATGCTGTATTTTACATGCCGCCTGCACAGGAGCCAGTCCAGCGGCACTGGCAACGATCTCACTCAAATGTCTTAACACGTGCCACCGACACAAGTGCCAGGAAGGCAACAGTGGGCACAGGTGCCATCACCGTATATATATATATATATATATATATATATATATATATATATATATACTGATTTGCATAAGCTTGACTGTGAGGTTAAGTGATTTGCTTTTTCTTATCACATGGCTTTGAGTTTATTCCCATTGTGTTTATCTTGGGATAGTCTACTATAGCATGGCCTAGAGCTGACCAAAGTCATGTGAGTGGATATATATATATATATATATATATATATATATATATATATATATATACACACACACATAATTACACACACATTTGCATACATATATGTAAGTGAAGGTGTATGGCTTAGTGGTCAGGGTATTCGGCTCACAGTTGTAAAGTTGTGAACTCAATTCCCAATGATACATTACATCTTTGAGCAAGACGCTTTGTTTCATGCTGCTCCAATCTACTCAGCTTGTAAAAATGAGTTGTACCTGTATTTCAAAGGGCCAGCCTTGTCTCATCCTATGTTGCACTGAATTTCACTGAGAACTATGTTAAGGATACATATGTTTGTGGAATGCTCAGCCGGTTGCACATTAATTTCATGAGCAGACTTCCTATGATTGGCTGAAATACTTGTTGTCATAACTGATGGAGTACCAGTTATACACATGTAAATATATTTATCCCTACTTTAAAATGGATGTTGTGTTAAAACACAGAAAACTGCTGTAGTTACTAAGAGAATCTCTCATATTGGCCTTTGGTGCATACAAGCACTCTAGTTTACACCGCTAGCAATGTAAGCAAGTGTATATACGCATTAAAAGCTAATATAAAAGTTTCTCTAATGGTAACTACTGCAGTATTCCATGTTCTAATACAGCATCCACTTTTATGTGGGGATAAATATTACCCTTTGGTAATGTTGAAGTATGTAGTTAATCCCTGCTAGGTTGACTTTGCTGCTCAGTGTCGATGATATAAGCACCATTGAAATATTTTCACAAATCAATTCAACACAGTCATCCTCCAAAATGTGTGGTCTTGTACCATAGTTAAAAATCTTAATTGTATGATCCATTTCATCGAGATGATTAATGGATAAACCACTGGATCCAAACATCAACTAAATGTTAAACTGCTGTTTTTTTTATGATGAGGGATGAAGAAAAACAACATCGGTGTTATCAGTCTTATTTTATTTTTGTGTAGTCTTATAAAAAATAGAGTTGTAGATCAGGGGTTTTCAAACTTTTTGACTTGCGGACCCCTTTATATTTCAGGCTTTACCTTAGGGACCCCCTTATAAACGCTTATGAAATTTATACATAAATATTTGCTTGAAATAACATATTTTTACATTTATTTATTTAACAGTATTTAACAAATAGGTTTATTATCAATTAAAAGCTTTTGATTAAAAAACATATATAAAATCAAATTGCCCATAAAAAGTATTTGCTGTCTCCGGACCCCCTGTCTTGTCCTTGCGGACAAGTTTGAAAACTCCTGTTGTAGATAATGACTGTGAAATAGTTAATTGAATAGGATTAGTATTTGTTGACTTAAAATGGATATGTTAGTGATTTATAGTAAATGAAGAAGGATAACTGCTTACAGTGTTACTTATAACTATATTGGTCAGCTGTGGTATGTGTGAATGTGATAGCTAACTCCTCACCTTTCTTCACCCTCTTATTTAGTTTTCTGTCTTCAGTTTCCCACTTCCTTTCTGTCTAGCCTCATACTATTGGGTTATTATGTTGCTTTGAAAGATCTGTACTTATACAGAAATGAACACACACACACACACACACACACACACACTACACACACACACACACACACACACACACACACACACACACTACACACATTACACACATACACACACACACACACACACTACACACATGTACACGCGCACGCACACACACACACACACACACACACAGCTATTTTCTTGTAATTTATATTTTTTGACTCTTAAAAGTAATTTCCTTCTTGATTGGGCTGTAATGATTTCAATCAGTTTATATGCTGTGATACTTTAGGAGCATATAATAGAAAAAAACTCACAAATAGCTACATTCAGACAGCAGATTCTATTGCTGCTGCATATACTGTTATTCTCCTGACGAGCTGTCATTTTAAATTGGTGACCTCCTCCTTTGACAAGTAAGAACCAATGTCTTTACAGTTCTTTGTAGTTTAAGGATGGGGGAGACACAGCATGCTTTTATTAGTCCAGCCCACCTGGCATTTGCTGCTAACACTACAACTGTTGTTACAAGTGTTTATTTTGTTGCTTTTCCTTCTATTACTTCTATTACTGATACCACCACACTAAGATGGCTTTTTATCAGAAAGGCTAAGTGTGCATATACACACACTTATTTCATGCACTGTTTAACAGGAGTAAATGGTGCTTTCCCTTTTGTGCTATTTCCTGACTAGATACTTGAATATGAACACCCTAAATGGAGACTTTGTGGACTTCAGGACACACCCCTTTGATGCAAGCATATATGGGATAGCTGATGGGCAAGATAAAAGATAGGCTAGCAAATGTTGTTGAATAACATTGCACTACTGTTAGCTCTCTCAACATGAACACAAGTGTTCTTTTATTCTTTATATTTGATCTGATTTGTGATTACTATCAACATTCCTCGTTTAAAATCGAACCTCTCATCAATGGAGATAGTGCGAGTTTATCAGTTAAAGTCCTTCTTCGGACAATATGTGAGCAGTTTAAGTACTTGCAAGTATGTATCACTCCTCAGTATTTACTATTTCAGTGCCATTCTTAACTCTGAATTACTTATGTCCATTCTAATAAGTAACTGTAACACGATTGAAATATTACTGATTTCTAATTTGACCTTGTTGTAATTACTATACAATACAGCTTTTAATTAGTTGCATCTTTCTCTGTTGACAAAATCCTAATTTGTCAGAACAGGTTCATAAATGTGTGACCCTCACTCTTGATTTCATAAATTGTTCTTATGTAATTGTTCATTGTTTCTTATATTCTTCTTTACATAATTTTACATTTAAAAGTATGAGGGATGTGTATTTATGCATTTATGTATGAATTTAATTTATATCAGTTGAAACAAGCATTTTGATGAGGTCTGTCATTATAAAAACAATGTCAGTCACCGGTAAATACTTCAGTTAGCTTTGACAATAACAAATTGTATACATGTGTTAGTAATAAAATAACACTTCATAGCTTGTTTATCAAGTAATTGACTCATGTCCCACTCAATATTGTTTTAATTTTATATACATTTATTGCTGACTGGAGTATTTCTCCCACAGCATTCAAGAGTAAGAGGGAGAAAAAGAGAAAGAAATGAATTTAAAGTAGTCTTATTGTGTATTGTCATTTCAAATCATGTTACATAAAGAAAGATTTCATTTTTCAATTTGTTCTTAATGCTTTTTTTTGTTGTAATCACTTCTTCCTATTATTTTTATCAGTCTTTCAAAATACAATTTCAACTCAAACTATATCTTTGGTGATATTTTAATTATACAGGGTGTCTACAAGGTCTGGGTACATGGGGTAAATAAAATCATAACATAAACAATTAAATATAAGAAATAATAATTTCTTAAAGTATATGTTAATCCCCATGTACCCAGACATTGTGGACATCCTGTATAATTTGGTCGCATTTACTAAAAGCAAATTATCAGTTTTCTTCTACACATTCTTTTTTCCAAACAATCACCTGTATATATGTATGTATGTGTGTGTTGTGTGCATATATATATATATAAATTTATACACATTTGTGTGTATGTATTAGCTGATTACCAATTATTACTCTATATTAAATGTGATGTAGTAAATAGATGAAGTGGGCAATGTCATTTGTTAATATAGAAATCCTAATTAGACAAAACTTTATTTCAGAGGTAATATATATATATATATATATATATATATATATATATATATATATATATATTATACTTACATCCAAATATGTATGTATAAAAATTACATTCATTAAAAAAAGAAGCCACAATCTCAATAAATATATATATAATTAAACCTTTAGAAAAAATCAAATTAGGAATTAAGCTAATAGTATATATATAAATATTACTAATAAACTCCCAACGTAAACCAAAGACAGTATATAAATATACCAAGAATAAATAAAAGAAGAAATTATTACCTGTGAGGGTGTATGTACACACACACTTAAACACATTTCATAAAATCAAAACAATGCAAGTCATAAGGAATAATACAAGTTGATAGTTTGTACTTTTACATTCAATGTTTCTGGATTAGGATCCCTTCTCCACAACACCTTTTCCAGAAGAAGGAGTCCTAATCTTGAAATATTAAAATACAAAATAAAAGTACAAACCCTCAACTTGTATTATTTCTCATGACTTGCATTGTTTTGGCTCTTTTAGCTTAGAAAACATTTATGTATATTACTAGGCTTACAAAGAATAAGTCCTGGGGTTGATTTGTTTGACTAAAGACAGTGCTCCAGCATGGCCGTAGTCAAATGTCTGAAACAAGTAAAAGAATAAAGGAATATCAGACAGTACTTCATGCAAACTACACACATGCACTCATGCACAAACACTCACACACACACACACACACACACACACACACACACACAAATACTCTCACACGCACACATACATACATACATACATACATACATAGTGATACTGTTGATTGACGTTAGTGTGAAGGTTTTGTACTTTTGGCTCATGTTCTGTTAGCATCTAAGTTATCCTTTACAGAATCTCTAACAGTGTAATAAAGTCCTGCCTAGTCTTGCTGATGCACTAAAACAACAATGTAGCAGCATCCATGCAAGGAGAATGGCTACAAAGTTTCACACTTTGTGAGGAAAAGATAGTGCAGGAGCATAAATAAAAGGAAGCCAACACCTAGACTTCTACATGGAGTGAATGAGCAGAAGATGCAGGTAAACTTGAAGAAAGTACTTGTATTCTCAATAACAAGACATCACTCTAACCTATGACTTGATGTGACTTGAGAAGAAAAAAATTGTTCTTATTGAGTTGGCAGCATCTTGGGGAGGTAATAATGGAGTGAGAACATGAAAAGAAAGCTCTAAAACGTGAAGAACTTAATGAATTGTGTGAGGCATGAGGATGGCAGTATGCAGTGTTTCATGTGGAGGTGGCATATATTGGGTTTGTAGTGAGATTCGGTATGTTCTATCTAACTTGTATGGACCTAGGAAAGAAAGTAACGTAGTGATTTATGAGCTTTAGAGGGAAGCAGAAAATGCTTTATCATGGATATAGCTGATGCATGAGAGAGAAAGACTAAAGCTGAGAGAGCAAAGAAATCCTCAGCAGAATATAAAACAAAATATTTGCTGCATGTTTTAAGTGGTTACTGTGCCTAATTTGTAGTTGTGGACTGGATGATGGAAAGAAAAAAAAACATGCTGGAGCATAGGCTATAAGCACTCAGTATTCCCTGGTAGTATCAATCTCTGTGAAGAATACCAAAACTGTGGTTATCTCCAGTTGACAGCTGATGAAGTAAGTGTTCTGCAGAGCAAACTTTATGTAAAATATAAGGGATATATATTTATATAGAATTCAACATAATTCAGACTGTCTGAAACATGTATAAGGTAGATAAATCTACAGCAGTTTATTTGGAAATTTTATCTGGAAATTTAAGGTGATACAAAGACCTTGTATTTTTCTCTTAAGAAATCAAAAAATAATTGGGTATCTTCTTACAGATTTATTTTGAGAAAATTGTCCCTTTTCAAAGCAAATGTACCATTATTCTTTGGTTGTTCAGAAGACTTTGAATCTAAATCACTATATATTATAGTAGCTTATCAAGATACAACACTAACAACCATCCTGATTTATATATGATGTCAGATGGCCACAGTAAACTAAATAATATATATTTATATAGAACACAGTTTAATTCAAAATACTTGAAGCAATAATATAGATAATTCTACAGATGTTTATATGAAAAGTTTTTACTATGGAGTTGGAAATATATGAAGACATTCTATTGTTCTGTGAGGTGAACAGAAAAATAATTAGGAATCTTCTTAGCGATCTGTTTTGGGATAATTGTCCTTCTTTAGAGAGGATAAACAACTATCATGTTCATATGTGTGTGTGAGTATGCACATGCACACATACATGCATATGCATAAAATATATGTGACGTATATTTGCATTTATGTATATTCAGACATACACATGTATATATGTGTGTGTGTATGTATGTATGTATATATTTCAGGTATTCTAAATTATGTGCAGCTATATATATAACTCAATGTAATTCAGAATACCTTGAAGTATGTTTAATGTTAATAAATCTACAGTTTACAGTTATTTATTTGAAAATCTTAGGTGTGGAGATTGAGTTCATGGGAAGGACGGACACACACATGTGTGTGTGTGTGTGTGTGTGTGTAGGGAGAGAGGGAGAGTCATTAGATAAATTAACTTCACAATGTGGTTCAGTTTACTTATAGCGTGCATCACAAACAGCCAAATGACAACCATCTGCATAACACGATTAGCTTTCTCCACTTGTTTATGCCTGCAATTATATTTTTTTCTTAAATCAAATTTGAATGCAGAAAATTTTATCAGTAACTTTTCCCAACAGATAAACTTCTATAAATACTGGTTGTTCATAACGTTTAGAATTTACTGTTTGAGTGCCCATATGTGTAATCTACTATTCCATTAGGACATCTCTTCATTGAGAGAAATAATGAATTTTTCTGAGTTCCTCATTCATTCATTAATTTTCATAAGCTCAAATTTTGTTTTCAAATTGTATTGATATTGAATCATCTGTGTTAAATACAACCCAGCTTAAGGTTAACACCAAGCCATTATCTGTAATAGATTTACTAATAAAAAAAAAACAACTTCTGTTTCACTATTGTGCTCATGGTAAATCTGAAAGCAACAAGTTGCTACCTCTTCTATAGTTTCACAGTTTTTCCAAGAAGGTAATTTCTATTTGTTGACCCTTTTCAAAGGAGAGATTATCTATTAAACTTTACTACTTTCTGAGAAAAATGTCTGTTTGAAATGGTTCCCTTACCAACCCACTAAGGTATCCCACCTAATGACAACACATGTATCAAACAAAAATTATTTTTAGAAATTTCAACACTTAAAAACATTTTCCTAATTGACAGTTCTTTAAAGGTAATAATTGCTAACAATCCAAGAGGTGCAGCTTATGTTTAAATACTGCTGAGTTGCCAAAGCTTCCAGACAAAAACATTTACACTCACATTGGTGTTTTTCCTAATAAAAATCTCATGTCACCAATGGCCAAAGAGTATCTGGGAATTTGAGAAAAAAAAGTGCTATCAACTTGGAATAAACACAGCCAAGTATCTTTCTTCAAACATGGAACTTAAATTGTTGTCTTAAAGATTATAAAATAGTGTACACTCACACAAACTCTCTCAGACATACACTGACAGTTGCATGCAAAGATATGTAAATATATACATACATATATAGATGCATGCACACATACGTATATATATATATATATATATATATATATATATATATATATATATATATAGATATATATATATATATGATATACACACACACACACATGCACATGTCTTAATATATATCATCATCCTCTTCATCGTTGTTTAACATCTAGAGTTGTGGGGGAGAGATTCATCTGGGACAGATTGTGTGCAGAGGCATAGACATAAATGATATGCTTTTCAGATTTCATCTTTGTTTAAATGGATAAATCTTCCCAAGCACAATAAGTTGCCAATCATTTTGGTTCTTTGTCATCTCCTCTGTGAGGCTCAACATCTGGTGGTCATTCTTTTTGATCCACATTTTCTTGGATTTCTTTTTTCCAAAGGTTCCATTCACATTTAGCTATTAACATTTCTTTATTCAGCTGTCCTCATCACATGAGCACACAAGCACAGTCTTCTCTCTTGCACACTATATCTGATGCCTCTTATACTCAATTTCTCTCTCTACACATTTACACTTTGTCATACATGCATGCTGATGTTACACATCCAGCAGATCATGCTAGCTTCATTTTTTTTCTAGCATTTGCATTTTCTGTATTCAGGGCTATATATCATTGATGTTTGTATATGAGCATCATACAATCTGCTTATCATTCTGAGAGAGAGATACCTTTTATTGCTCACAAAGGTAATAGCTTTCAGAACTTTCTCAATCCTAATCTTAGTCTAGCAACTATACTTTTAGAACATCCTCTTCTGCTGTTAATTAGATCACCTGGGTAAACAAAAGTATCTACTATCTATAGATCTTCCTGGGCATTTCATCCAGAAATCTGTAATCTTCTCTGTCAGTTGCTTTGATAAGTTATTTGGACGTTCTTCTTGGATAATATGACTTGAAGTTAGCTATCATACCTTAATGTATTGGTTGAAGCAAGAAAGTATTCAATTCATTTAAGTTCACTAGGTGGCTTAGTCCATTGTCTAAAAGGAACAATGCTTTGTTGGAAATATGTTTGACACTACTTTATTTGTAAAAATGACTCTTCAAAAAGGTTTTCAGTCATCATTGCTTCTTTATATGAATGTCATATCAGAAGTAGATTAAACTTTGTGTAACCCTTGAAAGTCCTTGGATTATTGATTTGATACACAAGTAGGGGCTTTAATTTCATATCATCAATGGGTAATTCTGTCCAGAAGAACTGTCTGATGATTTTTGGAAGCTTTAAATCTTGATGTTGATTTTCCTTCTCAGAAATAAAAGTTTTAGCATACATGAACTGCCAATTTTATCGATATTACATACTTTCAAGGAGTGTGTAGCTTCTTTCAGCAATCATTTTCTTCAGCTGTTCAGGATAATTGGTAGCAGCCTCTGTATCAACACTGACAGCTCTACCAGCCATTTTTATGTTGTGTTGATCCAATTTTTCAAACCAGCCTTCACCAGTGAGGAATGGTTTTCCATTGGAAGTTTCACCTTCCTTTGTCTGAAAATCATCATGCAAACGTTTAGCTTTTGTTAATTACCTTAATGTTTATCAACACATTATGGGATTCTTGATCCATACACTCAAGAGCCATTCCATTCTAAGTATTCGATTAGATCTTCCAAAAATATAATGTCGAAGCAGTTAATATAGTAGTTTTTTTAAGCACTTAATTTTCTCTCTATTGTCATGTATTGTTCTCATTGTAGACAGTACAAGCTTTAATGTTTTGGCAATGCAGCTGGCATTTTTTTTCTCCCACAAGTAGTCCTTTTATGTTTCCTTTACACACTACTGTCTTTAGTTTGTTTCTTTCCTGGTGCCTTGAATTATAGGTAAATCCAACAGTGGCAGCCATCAGCATTATCCACAAAAAATATGTAGTAACACAAAGTAGTACTAGGAAAGAACTTTTGTGAGAGCAAAAAAATGTGAAATGGATGTAAGACTGGAAATGAGATTAGGAAAGGGTGAAGAAGTGAGATTGGAGGGAGTACTGTATGATTATAGGTAGTAGAAGGATTACCAAGTTCATGAGCACTTAGCCCCTTACAACTATGATTTAAGTCATAAAATCTCCACACTCTATTCTGTCTCTCTCTTCATTGTGTTGGCATATAACATATGTAGCAGCAGACATTGCTATCATACTGACACTATTTATTGTTGTTGCCACTTGGTTATTGAAAAGTTGGTGGATAGGTGATGGTGGTATTGGTTTTGGTGATGATGGAGTATTGTTGTTGATGGTGTTCCTACTGTTCTCGTTAACTGTATTGTATATCTCTTCTCTAGTCAATCCTCATTGATCTAAGATCAAAGAGATTTCATTCAACTTTAAAATACACCAGGATTCCACATTATCTTATGTTCTTGTCATTTATCTTAGATGGAATTTCTTCTCATTGCAATTATTGTTGGTTATTAAGGGGTTGGTGAGTTGATAATGGCAGAGGTTGTATGGAGTTTTGTGTTGATGATAAATAGTGGTGGTAAAGATTGATTTATATATGTACACACACGCACATCTAGAGAGTCATTGTGACTCAAGAAAATATGCAAATACACATATATGTATATACATATATCTTTTAATTTTTTTTACTTGTTTCAATCATTAGACTGCAGCTTTGCTGAGACATTGCTTTGAAGAATTTTAGTTGAACAAATGGACCCCCAGTACTTATTTTTCTTTTTTTCTTTAAGTCTGGTACTTTATCGGCTTCTTTTGTTGAACTTCCAAGTTACAGGAATGTAGATACACCAACACTATATATATATATATATATATATATATATATATATATATATATAGTGAAGGTGCATGGCTCAGTGGCTAGAGCGTCGAACTTATGACCGTGAGGTTGTGAGTTCAAATCCCAGATTGGGTTGCATTTTGTGTTCTTGAGCAAGACACTTTATTTCCCGTTGCTCCAGTTTACTCAACTGTAGAAATGAGTCGCGACGTCACTGGTGCCAAGCTGTATTATTGGCCTTTGCCTTTCCCTTGGATAACATCGGTGCAGAGGGGTGGACTAGTATGCATGGGTGACTGCGGGTCTTCAATAAACAACTTTACCCGGATTTGTGCCTCAGAGGGTAACTTTTTAGGTGCAATCCCATGGTCATTCGTGACCGAAGGGGATCTCTGAATATATATATATATATATATATATATATATATATACACATACACACACACACACACACACACACACACACACACACACACACACACACACACACATACATACATAAGTTATAATGGAATATTTACTATGAAGCATTGTGTAGAATATATTGTATAATGGAGTGTTGCAACATTCATTAATTTCTTGAAAATAGGGTCATAACCCTGAAATAATGAATGCAGAGTAAGTCTACATTAATTCATATATTTGTTTTCTTGGGATTTACCTTGCATTTACTTCGCATTGTTCTGGCCTTACCCTAGATCCTTTATAGAATATATATCATTCAATCACAGTAGTAATTGAATATATTCTTAAGTCCATCAATTGCAGTAGCTTCCAAGCTTCACCACTAATTCAGTTCTCAACTAAATTGCAAACTGTAAATAGTTTTAAAGAGAACATCTCCTCAGCTACACTCTGGCATAAATACTTTGAGATTTGGTTCAGTAGAAAAAAAGTTACATCGAAATATGTCAGACCTCAAGTGGGCAGTAAGGTAGATATTCATTTTCAACTAGCAAAACTTTTTTAAATTTTAAATTAAAAGTATAGTTTTCTTAGGCTTAAATGATAGAAAAATGCATGAAGAATTCAGAGTCATTAGTCGTATTGAACAAAAATCAGTAGAAAAACACTTATGAGATAAAATGCTACGAAATTTAATGTCTGTAAATAAGGAACGTTTATATTATAAGGCGGCGAGCAGGCAGAAATGTTAGCACGCCAGGCAAAATGCTGAGTGATATTTTGTCTGTCTTTACGTTTTGAGTACAAATTTCTCCGAGATCAACTTTGACGTACAGATTATTTCATTAATTTTTTTTAGCTAAACACTTTAAAACTTCCGATACTGGTTGAATGTGTCACATAGAATAGGGTTTACTCTTAACGTTTTTGACGAAATTTTGTAATTTAGAAGCGGTATTTCGTCTGTCTTTATGTTCTGAGTTGAAATTCAACTTTGTCTTTTATCCATTTCAGATCTATTCAATTAGTTGTACAGATTATTTAATTAATTCTTTTTAACTAAACACTTTCAAACTTCCGATACTGGTAGAATGTGTCACAGAACAGGGTTTACTCTTAATGTTTTTGACAAAATTTTGTATTTTAGAAGTTATTTCGTCAGAAGTTACAGCGTGACAATGGACAAATTCATGTTTGATAAGTGCCAATACACGAAACTCTCAGCTTTTGACTTAATCTCTAATTTCTGTCGATGATATATATACATGTTACATATATGTGTAAAAAAATCTCATCACGCAATCGAACCAATGAAAGAGCCTCTACCTGGTCACTCGACACGCTAAAAATAGCAGCCAAAATATCCTCTACCTAAATCACACACCCATTGTATGTAATGTCCTAGATTATCCCTAAAAAGACAGTTCGCTGAAGGCTGGAATGTCTTTCATGATAGATTTGCAGTATCAGGGTTGATTTGAGGCTAAATAACAACAACATTATGGTAAATTTCTATATTAACACCCGCATGATTTTCACTAAGAAAAAAAAAGAACAAAACATTTGATTTTTTGTGTGGAATCAAGTACCCTGACCTCCTAATATACTGCAAATCCCTTATTTTGGTTTGGAAAAAATGAGGTGGGGGGCTCCCCCCCAATCCCAGAATCACTGGAAATTTTTCTTTTCGTTGAATGATTTCCTGTGACCTACTAATATTGCAAAATTAGATTACTTGAGGTGAGCCTGGTAACTGATGGGTTTGGGGTCTTGTTTGTAACTTTTGGTGAGCCATGGCGCAACCAACAACATGATAAAAATCCCTGCCAATAATTTGGTGTGGATGGGTAATATCAAATAATTCAATCACAACATGTATTTAAATTAAACATGAAAAAAATTGAAATATTATCATCACTTACATGGAAAAATTGAAATATTATCTTTCAGTATTTTATAAGGTAAAATCTTAAATTATTAATTGACACATTATTAATTATAACAGCAATGCCTGGAAAAATCATGGATTACATGGAAAAATGCGAGCATGAAAAGTAATATTCTTAAGATTTTAAGATTATAGAACAAGCTATTCCTTCTAGTAAAGTAAAGAATAAGAAACGTTTTACTTAAAATATTGCAGCTAAAATTAAAATTTGAATATTAAAACTTATTTTATTATAGTTAACAAATAACATTATACTTATTTAAGTAGAATTTGGCTAATTTACTACCTTAAATTACAGAAAAAAGTGACTAATTAGACAAACTTACAAATTAGCTGAACAGTTTTGTATAATAAATTTAAAAGATGAGAACTATAAAGTGTGATAAATTAGAAGAATTGGCATTCTTTGCGGCAATATTTTAAGTAAAAAGTTTCTTATTCTTTATTTTACTAGAAGTAATAGCTTGTCCTATACTTTTACAGGTGTAATAACTTGTCCTGCACTTTTCCAGGTTTATAATCTTAAGAATATTATTTTTCATGGTCGCATTTTCCCATGTAACACACACACACACACACACACACACACACACACACACACACACACACACACACACACACACACACACACACACACACACACATATATCCATTTTTTTTTTGTTGTCTCTCCATTTTTTCCCCCCTCTCAACATTTTGAAGAGTGTAGGCTCAAAATGTCAAAGGCTTTTCCATTCTTCCTGAGCATCAACCTGCTTGTTCGTTTACCTGTCTTCATCTCTTGTTTACTGCAAATTTGAACTGTATATACATACATATATATATATATATATATATATATATATATATATATATATATATATATATATATAAATATATATATGTGTGTGTGTGGATTTGGTCGATGGAAACTTGCCCAATGTAACATGCATTGGGACTGAACCGAGAACCATGTGGTTGGGAAACAAGCTTCTCTCCCCACAGCCTCGTCTGCACCAATATGTATTGTGATTACAGTTTTTTCAAATGTTTTCTATACTTTGATCTTTACTAAAACACTGAGAAGCCTTTTGGCTAAGAAGAGTGGATTTTAAGACCATATCCCTAAAGTAGTGGGCATACTTTACAATTTACATGAACACAAAATCTTGTAACCTTAAGTAGGTATAAAACTTATCATGCCTCTGGGTGTGTGTGTATTTAATGTGTTTGCTATATGTATATATCATCAACATCATTTAACGTCTGTGTGTGTATGTATGTATATGTGTATATGTATGTATGTATGTGTGTGTGTGTGTATATATATTTATGTATGTTTGCACATGTATGTATCTATGCATATGCGTGTGTGTGTGTGTGTGTGTATCATCATCATCATATATATTTCAGTCTCTGAAAACCCTACTGGAAAACTTTTTTTTTTATATAAAATATTCTGGAGGAGATCCACCTGTAGTTTTTCATGAAGTTGTCATGAGAAACATACCTGTGAATAAGGAGTGTTAAGGTAGTAACTACTATATAGGTAGATAGTAGGACAATAGCGTTTATGTTTGGTTATATAATACTAGATGTTATATGTCATCATCCTACAGTTATCTTTCTGAATTGTATTTCGAGTGGCATGATCAACACTGAATAATTTTTTTTAGGTTTCAGTCTACTGGAAATTGAGAAAATATTAACTACTTCCTATCATCATAACCCCAGTACTGTACTTGTTTGTGTATGTGTCTTTGTGCATTTGTGTGTATGCATGCATGTGTGTGTGTGTGTGTACATGCATGTGCTTGCATTTGTTTGTGTGTATGTATTTGTGTAATTTATATATATATATATATATATATATATATATATATATAGAAGGCAGTGTTGCCACAGGCAACATGATCTGTGGCAATCTTATTCAACACACAAGAACAGGGAAAGTTGAAAATATAACTGATGATATTATATTTAGTTTTCACATGCACATACACGCATGCATGCACAAATATACACTCACTCACACAAGCAAGTGTACATATACATGCATAAAAGAAAATACCTGTTGCATGAAAACTAAGACAGAATTGGGTATATATGATGAAACCAAATCTGGGGATGACAAAAAGAAAAAGAAATAGAAATTTGTATAGCAATATAATGGACAGTGATGGTAGATCTGTGAACCCATGCAAATGTTGTATGATAGACATTAACACAATGATACAACTATCATTGTTTGCACACATACACATGCATGTACACATATACATGTGTGTGTTTGTATATGTGTTTATATATGTGTGTGCGGGGACATGGCCCAGTGGTTATGGTGTTGCGCTCACGATCACAAGATTGTGATTTCAATTCCTGGACCAGGTAGTGCTTTCTGTTCTTGAGCAGTGCACTTCATCTCACATGGCTCTGCAATCACTGTGACACTTGATGTGTGGTACATCATGCACGCGTACAGACAGCATTGATTTGATGAAGAGAGTGAGTTAATGTACAGTACAAACATTTGATAACTATAAACAAATCATTTGTGCAGATTATTCAGCAAGAAATTGCAGAACTGCCTTTTTTGGACTATGAGAGACTACCGCCATCATATCATCATCATCTCTGTGTGTGTGTATGTATATATATATATATATATATATATATATATAAATATATATATATATATATATATATATATATATATATATATATATATATATATATATATGGATGGATGTCTTTCTTTCTTTGTGGTCATGCTTGTCCCCCACTCCCCACTTGACAACCAGTGTTGGGTTGTCTACATCCCTGTTACATAGTGGTTTGATAAAGAGACCCGTAAAATAACACAATTAAAAATATAACTACTAATGTCAATTTGTTTGACTAAACCCTTCAAGGTAGTGCTACAGTCCAATGATTGAAATGAATAAAAGCTAATAGGATTCACTTCTCTCCCTCTGAAAATATTTTTGTTTAGTTTGATGTCAGTACCATTATTGTTGCATGCTGGAAACTTTTCAATCTTTCTCACATTTTCCACCTCTACTCATGTGCATATACATATATGGATGCCTTTTTACTATATATAATCTAGGATTGATGCAAGCCTAATGATTGAAAATGGATCAATGGAATCTATAAATGTCTGTAGGTTTTCTGTGCCTATCACTGAAAGGCCAACCTTTGTCTTTCACAGTCTCATACTGATGAGAGTTTTTGTTTTATGGGTATGTGTGTAGTGTGCTTTTGGTTTTCATATACTCATAAAATAGGTACTACTGTGTTTATACATTTTTTTAAGGGCAGAGACTATCAAGAAGGTTCAAAAATAAACTGCCATTGGATGTAAATTTGGCAACCAGTGTCAGCACCCAGTATTCCGAGTTTGAATCAGCAGAGTCCACAGTACTGAGTTCCACTGTGTGCATTTTTGCAATACAAGATGGATACGATGTCTTAAGTATTCTGATGAGCATGTAATTATGATTGAACACATATTAAATATCTGCTCCCTTGTAGTTCTTAAATTTTATCAAGTGATATAAGAAACATTTAAGTAAACTGCCTTTGAAATTATTAAATGTAAGTAAGTCTATATGTCACTGTTATTTAGAAACTTTTTCAGTTAGGTTGTAAATATTTGTTATCAAATAAATGTGTGTGTATAAATGTGTGCATGTTCAACAAAAAATTGTAAATTATTGACTCAAATGTTTTTAATCTTGTAATTACAGTTTGAGAGTTATTTTAAAACTTAATCTGTATCCTTACCCAGACATAGTTACCATTGGAGGCAAAAGCCTTAGTATTAAATATTCATCCTTTAAACCATAAAATGTAGCCCCACACATGCAAATAGATTATTTTAATTATGTATATATCAATAAAAAGAAGATGACTACGGACCGAGACCTTTGGAAATGGGCTGTGCGTGAGAAGACCCGGCAAGCCAAGTAAGATCGTTGCCAGTGCCCCTGGACTGGTTCTTGTGCGGGTGGCACATGAGATGCACCATTTTGAGCGTGGCCGTTGCCAGTACCGCCTGACTGGCTCCTGTAGGATTTTCGAGCGAGATCGTTGCCAGTGCCCCTGGACTGGCTTGTGCGGGTGGCACATAAAAGACACCATTTCGAGCGTGGCCGTTTTCGTGCGGGTGACACGTAAAAGCACCCACTACACTCTCTGAGTGGTTGGCGTTAGGAAGGGCATCCAGCTGTAGAAACTCTGCCAAATCAGACTGGAGCCTGGTGTTGCCATCCGGTTTCACCAGTCCTCAGTCAAATCGTCCAACCCATGCTAGCATGGAAAGCGGACGTTAAACGATGATGATGATGATGATGATGATGATAATGATATAGACAGTGAATGATACAATTATGGTACTGAAACATGTAATTCTATAACATCATAGGTCTGCTGCTACAATGTGTGTATGCCCCAAAGCAGTAATAATTGGATGAGATCCTTCAAAAGTAACTGTCAGGGAAATTTAACAGACTTGTTAGAAACCAAAATCGAAACACTGGTACATAGCACTAATAATGAAGTGGTCACAATGTTGCGAGAGTTTTCTGATATAATATCTGTAACATGAGTTGTTGGAAGCTAGCAGCCTAATTGATTACCTAGAAATCACTTGGGACTGAAAAGTTAATTGATTTTATATTGAACAAAAGAAGATAGAAAAATTATGAGTTTAAAGTTTATTCTTGGCAAAGAGTGTGTTCCTAAGACACATTAGTGGCTGAAGTCTGTGAAAGTTTGGATGAAAACATTAACTAAGAGAAAGGTACACTGGCATTTGTGAGGTTTAGTTTACCAATAGCATAGAGAAATTATAATGATATATGATTTTATTGTTGCTATTAATGAATGGTTTACAAGCTAAATCACATTTTTGATGATTTATAACAGATTTATAAAAACATGCATTTTGAAGGTTTAAAACTTGAAAATTGCTTTTAAAACTGCAATTTGAATTTACTCATATGTTTTTATATTGTTTCCAATAAGACTCTACAGAAAGTTAAAGAAAATGTGTTTATTGTGATCTGTACTATCCATTCAAATATTTAAGTCAAACATTTGCTGAACTTATTTCATTGTGTTGAACATTTTTGTAAAAATATCTCCTCCTTCCAGATTTGGATACATCAACCTAACTGAACCAGCACTGCCATTTTAATGGTGGTGGTGATTCAGCTATGAATTGATTGATACTGATATATATATATATATATATATATATATATATATATATATACATACATATTATGTAGTGATGAGACTAGCTGGTTTGAGTTGTTATGTGAACTATTATGAAACACATTATGCAGACTGATAGTACCTAGTTTGATCTCTTTCATTTCAGAGGTGTGTGTGTGTGTGTGTAATCAATCCTGCCTCTAAGAGATATTTTGAATAATAGGTGACATGCTAGACCATATCCCATTGTATTAAATATTAAAAAAAAAGACATCTCTTCCTTCTAAATATGGGCATACCAACCTAGCACTTGTTTTACTTCTGGGAATATCTTAACAAGGCATTGCAAGTTAATAAAGCACTTGATAGTTATGTAGTACCTTCTTATAATACCCATTTATACACAACTTCCTGTCAGGTGTGACTCTTTGCAGCTTGATGGACTACGTTAAGTGTTAGCTGTTTTTTGCTGGGGACAAATATCAGTGGTGGCATGATATGAAATCACACCTTGGCCTTCAAGCCCAAATCCTTAAAATTCACAGCCAGCTGTAGTTCTTTTGATGATGTTTATCTTTCAAAAATAAAACTATAAATTTTTTCATAGATAACTGTTTACAATGATGGTTCTGAAGATATTGATATTTTCATATCCCTTTAGTATACAATATCTCTTCCAGTCGATCAGCTTACTCTTGGTTCACTCTGTTTTTAGTCAAAGTTTCCTTTTTTTTCTTTTTTCATATTTTGCTGGCATTGCATGGATGAGTGTTGTAATTTTATCTAATTACATACAGCATATAATTTGACATTTTCAGTCAAATGTGGGGATTACCATGACATAAAACATAATTTTTCATTATCATGCTAAAGAAAAGTTGCAAATCCTTTAAAGGATTCTCATTCATTTACTAGTATTCAAAATGTTATTTAAGCTTTTATAAGATTGAACCAAAGGAAGGTTAACTTGGAAGATAGTTTTTGTGTGTGGCAGATACATTGAAAATGTGCAGAAAACAGCTTCCATCACATGCCAGGGGGAAAAGCTAGGAGTAGTTGATAGCTTCCGTTACCTAGGTGACCAAGTCAGTAGCAGTGGTGGATGCTCTGAGAGCACAGTTGCTAGACTAAGAATAGCCTGGGCAAAGTTCAGAGAGCTCCTACCTCTGCTGGTAACAAAGGGCCTCTCACTCAGAGTGAAAGGTAGACTGTATGATGCATGCGTGCAAACAGCCATGCTACATGGCAGTGAAATGAAGCTAGTATACCTCGCTGGATGTGTAACACTAGTGTGCATACATGACAGAGTGTAAGTGCCCTGAGAGGTAAGTTGGACATAAGAAGCATCAGATGTGGTGTACAAGAGAGACAACTTTGCTGGTGTGATCATGTGTTACATATGGATGAGGACAACTGTTTGAAAAAGTGTCACATCCTAACAGTGGAGGGAACTTGCGGAAGAGGTAGACCTGGGATGAGGTGGTGAAGCACAACCTTCAAACGTGGGGCTTCACAGAGGCAATGACAAGTGACCAAGACCTTTGGAGATATGCTGTGCTTGAGAAGACCCAGCAAGCCAAGTGAGACCGTAGCCATGGCCTATGCCAATGTCACATAACCGGCCCATTTAAGAGTATCCTTCAGTCATTGGGCAATATGCTGTGCTTGAGAAGACCTGTTGAATCAGGTACCAGTACTGCCTGACTGGCACCCATGCCAGTGGCATGTAAAAAGCACCATTCGAGCATGGTAGATGCCAGTCCCACCAGACTGGCTCCTGTGCTGGTGACACGTAAAAAGCACCATGTGAGTGTGGTCAATGCCAGTACTGCCTGACTGGCTCCCATGCCAGTAGCACATAAGAAGCACTATTTGAACATGCCTGACTGACCCCTGTGCCGGTGGCACATAAAAAACACCTACTACACTCTTGGAATGGTTGGCATTAGGAAAAGCATCCAGCTGTAGAAACCTTGCCAGATCAGATTGCAGCCAGCCCTCAGTCAAACCGTCCAACCCATGCCAGCATGGAAAGCGGACATTAAACGATATGATAGAGCATCAAAACATTGTCATGTATTTTACAAACCACTTCGGTGGAATGATTGTAATGATAGTATGCTCTTTACCATATCATTTGACATCAAATATTTTAAAATGAAAATATTAATGTAATTCATTACATATTTCTAGAGAAAATATATAAGATAGCTTTTAAAAATGCTCTTGGCACCTGTTTGTTGTGGTCTGATTTCATCAAAAGCATTGGTTACTTAAATTAGTATTTTTAATCAAATATTACTTGTTTGCTTTTAATACAACATAACATTTTTCTTTCTGCTTACCCATTTTATTGATATAAATTTTACTCAACTAAACCAAAGATTTTAAAAAATTTATGGTAGCTTGTGTTTTCTCTTCACCCTGTATCATGGAAACTTTTAACTAAGACACCTTGTGTGTGTGTGTGTGTGTGTGTGTGTGTGTGTGTGTGTGAGGGAGAGAGAGAGAGAAAAAGAAAGTCTGCATGTATATTTTTTCTCTGTGTGTATCTTGGCCATTACTCTGGAACAGTATATTCTTAAGTTAGCTTCTTTCTTCACCAAACCTGTCATGAATAAAATATGATCTCTTTGATAGGCAGTTCTACATTCACAAATAATATCCCACCATTAAGCCCATGTTCTTAGACTGTTTTTTCTTCTAATTTTAAATTAACTTCTGCTCTTTTCAATATGTGGTCCCACATAAACACCTACTTCTCTTATGTTCATTGTCTACCTTACCTTATAGACTTTATACCAAACATTTTACCCATACTTTCTTCTCTAGAACATTAACCTGTTGGAATCCTTACCAACATTATCCACTAATTTGCAGCATTTCATACTGACCATTAACAACACTGACCTCATTCATCTCTTATCTTGTGTAGGATAGCCTAAAAGGTCATAAACATTTCTTTGTCTTCAGTTTGACTTCAGTGATTTAATCTTTTTGAACACTACATCTAGTAGACAGTGCATTAGTGCAATAATTAAGATATCTGTGCATTATATCTGCAAAATAAAAGTTTGAAATCTGAAACTCTGGACACAATG
The DNA here is from genome assembly GCF_046866305.1 of Octopus bimaculoides. Lineage (NCBI taxonomy): Eukaryota > Metazoa > Mollusca > Cephalopoda > Octopoda > Octopodidae > Octopus > Octopus bimaculoides. The sequence continues at coordinate 66,991,293 of NC_142930.1, forward strand.
TTACAGAATAAATTTCCTTTCAACAAGCCATATGGGCCACATTAACTTATCTTGAATTGTCTTGAATGATAACTTATGACCAATCTTTATTTTAAATCTAAAAGTAGATAAACAAATGACACAGGAATTCAGTAGTAAGAAAAAAAAATAGCACAGTTTTAGTTAATAAATTTAGAACGAGACCTCTCTAATGGCTAAAGTTCTTATATATAAAGCTTTTCTACATGGAATGATTGTAATGATAGTATGCTCTTTACCATATCACTTGACATCAAATATTTTAAAATGAAAATATTAATGTAATTCATTACATATTTCAAGAGATGGCTTTTAAAAATGTTCTTGGTACCTGTTTATTTTGGTCTGATTTCATCAAAAGCATTGAGTCTAAATTGTCAATGAATTTTAAAACAAAAAAATGGTATTATTATTTATTATTATTATTATTATTATTATTATTATTATTATTATTATTATTATTGTTATTATTATTATTCAATTGAATTGAATGAAATTCAGTGCATCAATACTTGTATGGAAATATTATTCTCTTTATTTCTGTATTTTCATTTGTTTCAGTGTTGGTGGCAGCCACAATATGAATATGAATGAAGACAGCGACAGTCAAGAATGGCTCTATGAATTATTGGCCGAAGTACAACTTGAACAATTTTACACTAAACTAAGAGATGATCTTCAGGTCACAAGGTTAGTGCTTTTTGTAACCTTTTATATCCCTAGCAAGGCCAAACAATAGTGGCTATTTGTCAAATGGTAAGAAGTCAGAAGCCTATAATTAAGAAACTAAGCTAGTGATTAGTTACATGTAGTTAATTTATGTAGACAGTGCTAAAAAGTAAATATTGGGGAATTTTAGGAATTTGAATATATTCTTTATTTATTATTAAGTTCTATAAATAATTCTTTGAATTTGTATCTCATCAGCATCATCAATATTTTTTATCCATTTTTCCAAATCAGCAGTATGATATATTTCTATGTATCATAATGGGTTTCTTCTCATTCCACCAAATGCGCTTATGATAAGTGTATACTAACTGTTTACTTCATGTGTACCTTAGATTACCTGTTCTGCTGCACCTTTTGCCACCAATTCCTTGAACTTTTTCATCTTAGTATTTGTTATCTACTAGCATTATATTTTTATGTGACCTTTGTTGTTACCAGTGTCTTCATTGCCCTCTTATTTACTCTCAACATTTTTTGTAATTTACCTTTTTGTATCAAATGGACCATACTCAACATTATTTAGTGCCATCTTTTACAAATAGCTGATCTATTTTGTTTTGCATACAGAAAGAAAAATATTTTAGTGCTAACTGAGCTGTTTTCTGAATTTCTTGTCCTATTGTTCCCTCTGTATTATACTATCCCCTAATCTGCCTTCCACATCAAATATATAATTTATGTAATAACTTTCTTGTGAGCTGTGATCTTCATGTGATGAAAACTCATCTTTTTAACTATTTAGTCAATTAACACACTTGTAGTTTTGGTTACTTGTTGGTCTGCCAGAGATCCTATTACATCTTTTATACTTTCACTATTCTGCCATCATATGGAGTGCCAGTTTAGTTATTTTACTTTCACTAATTGTACCTGTAACATGGTATTGAGTTTTCTTTCTTATTCTTTTCTTACATACCAAGTAAACTATTTTTTCTAAAACTTCTTTTTAAGTCAATCACTTTTTTTAATGGGAACATAAGAAAGAAAGAAAAATAGGATTCATGATCAATATCCACACTAGATTATCCTTTTTGTTATTTATAGTTAGAGAGGAAAGGCAATGTGAAAGAACCTTTACAAACCCTTCAAGACTAAGTGGCAGGAAGAAGGAGAGAAGGAAGATGGTGTCCTCAAACTTTTGGTTTTAATTAATTGTTGATATAAATTTTTGAAGCAGGGACTTGTCATCTGTTCACACTTTTACTACAGCCATTCTGTTGCTCTTTTCTCAGTCTATCTGGAGGAAAACAAGTTCTACTCTTGCTTGAAAGTTGAGTAGTTATAGTGGTAATAACAAATACTATAAGAACACTTTATCCAGCAATATGCAAATGTTATATGTTATTCTTCTTGTACTAGAACAAATGGTTAAAAAAAAAAAACAAGCATACTAGAAAATACTTTACAACTGAAAACCTCCTATACTTTATCAAAATATATTCCTATCTAGTGCCTACATATCTGGAACATCATACATAGTATCTGCCAAAATTTTCTCTACTGTGCAAGTCTTCATTCGCAAATATTCACCAGACATTTACCAATTGTTCATCTGTCTTTTTTCTTTTTCTACTAACTATAACAATCTCTGATTTATTAAACTTGCTAACTGTATGCTATCCTAGTTGTACCTAACTCTCACAGCTTCTGAACTCTTTTCTCCTTTTTTTCCCCCTCTTTCCCAGAACACTTCCCTATGGTATTTCCATCTTTGCATTTGTTTTCCTTCTAACTATTACTGTGCAACAGTTCAAAAATTAATATAGATAATATTAAACTCATTTTGTCTAACTAGTTCTTGAAAAAGTTATTGAGTACTACCTCTTTTTAAATTACTAAAAACACTTTCAAAGAATGTAAAATTTGTTTCAATATATTTTATTAAATATGGTTATGAAATATGACAGTGCCATTATAGCTCTATAATAGTTTGTTATTCTTTAGAATTTTATTTATCTGATTGTTTAAAAACAGATGTTCATTACTCTTGTGACCAGTATATTTTTAGAAGGATTTCAAAGAAATTCATTGTTTGTTGTGTGATTCCTGCATAATTTATGAAAATTATTTTGCTGCATATTTTGAGGAAAAAAAAAAGATCTAACCATGATTGTCTTCCCCCTCCACCCTCCACCCTGTTACAGGTTGGATAGATCTACATGTTTTTTTTGTTGGCATTTCTGCTGTAACTACTACTTCATACTACTGATCCAGATATTTCTTAAGTTTGCTTTGTTCTACTTCTACTATAGACATCTTCCCTTACCAGGTCATTCATTCATTTTTTTTTTCTTTTCCATTTGGTATAATACATATCTAATCACATTACATGATTATAATAGCCATTATGAGATAATTAGGCTGTCATTTTTTGTGGTTGAAATATGATGCTAATCTTTTTTAAGGATATACTCTTTTATTTGTCACTGGACTATGGCTATCCTTGAAGTACTGCCTTGAAGGATCTGCTAGATCAAATTGACCCTCGTTCTTATTCTTTAGCCTGGTACTTATTCTATTGATGGTTTTTTTTTGGGGGGGGGGGTCAAACTGCTGAGTTACAGGGATGAAGACAAACTAGCATCAGTTTTCAAATGATGAGAGACAAACATCCACATGCACACACATGTGCATGCATGCACACACACAAGCATGTGCACACACACACACAAGCATGTGCATGCATGCACATACACACGAATACTTTGCTTCATAAAAATTTGTTGGAAATTAGTGAAGGGTGAAAAATCAAATAATTCACCAATGGTAATGAAATTTGGATCAAAAGGAACTATAAGATTTAAAATAAGCATAATTTTAATATTGGTGTTTATATTCACAATTTAACCTGTCAGTTTTATGAGAATTTATTGAATAAGAAACCAACAAAAAAATTAAAACCATACAAAAAGATGCCTTCTTATAATGTTAGCTAATGTAAGTGAATATAGCTTATTTGAATAACTTTTGGAGATGCATTTAGTGAATTTGGTAAGAATTGTGACTTTGATAAAATGAGATGAGTAATAAGTATACTAGAGATCATGTGATAATATGAACACACACACACATATACATATATATATATTTACATACACACACACACACAGAGCTCCTCAACTTATGGCGTATGTGACTAACGACCATCTGCATTTACGACCACAATAAATAAATAAATAAATAAATAATCGATTTTCAGACATTAGGTAGCTACATGTAGGATAACTATGGCAGCATCTGGTAATGCAGGTCTCCCTCAGACCCAGGCATCCACTGCCTGCCACAGTCTCTCACTCAGTCACTTTGAAGCATCAGTTGTGTTTGAATGAAAATAGTGTCGAAAAATATAAATTCAACGTATGACCAGATCGACTTACGACCTGTCAGTTGGAACAGAACTCAGTCCTAAGTTGAGGAGAAGGTTTTATGTGTGTGTGTGTGTGTGCGTGTATATATATATATATATATATATATATATATATATTTATATTTATGTCTGTGTGAGTTAGAGGTTAAGAAACCATCTAAGGGATATTACATATCCAATATACTACTGGATGTGTACCTACATATTTTTAACCAAGTGCTTACTATTGCATGGGAATATTGCAATTGAATACTAGGTATGGGTGGGGGTAAATTGGAAATTTACCCAGGATTTATAAGGGAAATAAGAAAATGGAGAGGATAAACAATCGACAAACATCAGCCAGTAAACATTCAATTATATCATTGTCTGATCTCTGTCCAATGTTTGTTCATCCCTGTATATCACTGACGTGATGAGAATGACTTGGAAGATTTTGATGCCTCATGGTAGAAACGGCCGTAAGGGATTTGTATCATCTATTATTATTCATTTATTTCTATATATATATATCCGTTTACGTATTTATTGGCTGATTTCATTTGTTTACTTGTATCACTTAAACACATGTTTGTAATTGATTAGTAAATAGATATATTGAATGTTTACTGGCGGATGTTTGTTGATTGTTTATCCTCTCCATTTTCTTATTTGTCTTATATATATATATATACAGATGATGGAAGATACAAGAATGTTTATTGATCACTACAATTGTTTCAACCCATCTAGCATCAATCCCTCATGGTTGAGATACTGAACAACTGGTCTAGGAGTATACATTGGTGTAGATGTGTCTCTTCCAGTGATTACAAGATGTATTTCTTTAAAATAATACTTGTTCTGCAAGTTTACTTCTCAATATTTGTATTCAAAAGCAGCAAATTAAGGGATACAGCTTCATTACTATGGAAGATCTATAAAAATGAGATGCAAAAAGATACATATACGCAATACAGTTGTTCAGTATCCCACCCATGAGGTATCAATTCTACATGAGTTGAAACAATTCTAGTGATCAATAAATATTCTCGTATCTTTCATCTTCCGTCTCTCTCATTAATCAAATGCTCAATGAACACTGTGAAACTGAGTGTGCTTTACCAGTAAACTACCAGGTTTATACCTTACAATTTATTGCCTAATAATAATAACTATATTTATTTATATATATATATATATATATATATATATATATATATATATATATATATATATATATATATATATATATATATATAGGTGCAGGCATGGCCATGTGGTAAGAAGCCTGCTTCCCAATCACATGGTTTCAGGTTCAGTCCCACTGCATGTAACCTTGGACAAGTGTCTTCTACTATATCCTCAAGCTGACTAAAGCCTTGTGAGTAGATTTGGTAACTGGAAATGGAAAGAGGTTTGTTGTGTGTATATATATATATATATATATATATATATATACATATATATATATATATCATCATCATCATCATTTAGCGTCCGCTTTTCGTGCTAGCATGAGTTGGACGATTTGACTGGGGACTGACAAACCAGATGCTACACCAGACTCCAATCTGATCTGGCAGAGTTTCTACAACTATATATATAGACTCTACAGTTAGTATACTGAGTTAGCAAGAAACAGACTTGAGAGTTGGAAGCCTCATTGATTTGATTATGCATGTTGAAGATGTATGATGTTGTATTGGAGACTCAGCTAGCCATGTCAGAATAGTAGAATATTAAACTGGTAATAATGATCATGATAATGATAGTGGTAGTGATGAACAGTGTGCATATTAGTTAGATGAGGAGGGACCAGTGATCATACCTTTTGCAAGCTCTCCCAGACTAACAAGATTAATCTGGTTGATATTCTAGTTTAGTTTGAACATGTAACTGAGGATATTAGCTGGGAAAATGTAAGGTGAGAGAGAATTCTAGAGGGAGGCTTCCCAGAGAAGAAGGATTGTTTAATGTGAGATCTGTAAGGTGAAACACAGTAGGGAGGAAAGGAAAGGAGATGAAAGTGTCTGTTATGCTAGCTAGCTATCCTTTGAAATGGTTTCACTTACTAATGCCCTTGGGAAAAACTATGAATATTATAATTTCCCACTTTCTTTCCTTTTGGCTTAATGTCTAATTAAAAAAAACAAAAAACAAACAAACACGGTGGTGCACCAGCATGACCGCAGCCACTTGGCTGAAACACATAAATAAATAAATAAATAAAAAAACAAATAAAAATCTCCCCTTCCCTAAATTCTTCTTTTCATCATCTCTCTTCCTTTCCTTCTTTCTCTTTACACTCCTCTTTTTCTTCCTCTGTCTTTGATGAGTAGTGTGTCGTCTCCCAACCATCATACTTCCCAATTACATTAGATAGAATTTCAAGCCATTTCACATATTCTTTCTTGTAAAAATATTAAAAAGAAAAAGAAAAGACAAACCCCATTAAAGTGTCAATTAGCAATTGTCCACCTGTTTGTCTATATATTTGCCTATCTATCTGTTTATATCTCACTGTCTTTCTCTGTTCTCTCTTCCCCCCCCTCTCTCTCTAATTAAGGGCAACTAAGGCAGAGATTGAAGGTAGTGGTGGTGGAAGAGAATAGCTATGGAGTGTCATGTTCCTCTGCCAGATGAATCACATTAGTTGTCATTGCTTTGAATTGTTAAGTTTTCTTCTGAACACATTGTTGTAGGAATGTGTGTGTGTGTGTGTGTGTGTGTGTTGTTTGGTTGTTTTCAACTGAGTAATGAATCTTGTCAGCTCTGCTGCTACCACTAATACTAGCTACAAAAAAAAAGAAAAAAAAAAGAAACTGTCTATTGTGGTAAAAAAAAAGAGTAAAGAGAGACAGAAAGTAATACCTAATAGTAACAACAAAACATTACTCCTTACTACTCAGTAAATCTGCTGTTCTGCAACAACTTGTTTCCTTGATAGCTGCCTTACTTGTAAAGATAGTCTCTTACTGAGAATAAATATATTATTATAAGTTTAGGTTCCTGTAATTTAGCGATTTGGCAAAGGAGACTGATAGAATAAATACCACAAAAAAAAAAAAAAGTACTGGGTTGATTTGTTCAACTAATTATTATTATTATGGCTGGGTTCCAATCTGGGTCGCTGCAACAAAATCTGCCTTCTGCACTTGGTCCAACATCACTATTTTCAGGTCCTGGGCACATTCCAGGCCAATGTCTGCGATCAAGTTGTCAATGTAAGCATGACGATGATTTTCTCTTCTTACATCACCATGAAGTGGATTCCACAAGACTAATTTGGATGCTTCCAGTTCAGGGTGGCACACACAGTGACCAGATAGTTGCAGCCATCTTTGCCTGATCTTCTTGCTAACTTTCATCTGGTCTCCATTAAGGCATTCATTTGTCTTATGTTGCTGCCATTTCACATTTAGGGCCATTTGACTAAAGTTTCAGTGTGATGCCCCAGCATGGCTGCAGTCCAGTGACTGAAACACTTAAATAATAAAAGATTTGGTGTACCCCTGGTCATTAACTATTATAGAGGAGATGATCTCTTCTAGACTAAGTGAAGGCAGATTTGAAAGTTTTGAATGTTTGAAATTTACATCAAGGAGTAAAGTAGGTGAATAGTGTATACACATTTGATATTTCTTTTTTATTTTTTTTTTTGACTTATTATAAAGTTCTTAAAGTTTTTAATTATTAGTAGCCGTATATAGCATTATCTCATCCTTCTTTGGAATTGTCAGCATGGCATAACTAGAGACAAATTAAGTTAAATTCAATATTTTACGAAATTAAATTTTTCTTATGGAGAAAAAAATATATTCTTTTATTGATTTTAGTCATTAGACTGCAGCTATGTTAGGGGCACCACTTATAAAGATTTAATTGATCCCATTGATTTTAATATTTTATCTAACCTGATATATACTATACTGGATCTCTATCAAACAGCTAACTTATGGGTCATAAAGTGACACAACATAAACACAATACTGTTTTTTTTTTGTTTTTGTTAAAGAATTTTTTTTAAAGCAGAGTAAATTGGTTGGGAACTGCCAGAGGAGACCTGGTAGATATGGACATGGTCTGGGAGCAGGCTTACCATCTTGAGATCTGCCCCCACTACATCATTCCATGTTTTTCTGGGTCTCCTTTTCCCACTAGTTTCATTCATGTTGAATGATCAGCACTTCCTTACACACCTGTCTTCATCCATACATATCACATGACAAAACCTGCCTCAATAAATTCTGTTTAACCCATGCAAGCATAGAAACAGTGAATGCTCAATGATGATGATGATGTATGTACATACAGGTAGTTTTGTGTGTGTGTGTGTGTGTGTGTGTGTGTGTGTATATATATATATATATATATATATATATATATATATATATATACATAATAATACAAAGAATATATATACATGTATACACACATATATGTACATACTTACATCTACATGTGTATATACATGCATATCAGGGTACAGGACGTTAGAACAATAAACTACAGACAACGGAACGAACACATAGGAAAACGGAAAGCCCCTTGGAATATCCCTTCATCAGCTGTCTCTATTCTATCTAGACGTTTCGAAGACCAGACAGGACGTACTCTAGAATAGTCTCTTCCTGAGTAGTGGATCAACCAACTACACAGAGGATTCCAAGGTGGCAAACACAAACCAAGACAGGAAAAAATGGACAGTGAAAACAACATTCAAAAGCCATACGGCCAAACGCAAATCTGAGGTAGAACGCTAGTAGTTCGTCTTGCCTTCACAGCGGCTGGAGTGAAAAGAAAGTTGACCACAGGTCACACGAGAGCAGAGAGGATGGTGGAGGGAGGAAATGGAACAAGGAGGAAGGGACAGAAGCAGTGAAGTAGAGGCCAGGACAGAAGGGTAGATAGGAAGATAGAGGAAGACAGATAGATAAATAGATAGAGAGGATGGTGGAGGATATATATATATATATATATATAGATGCATAAATATGTACAGTTTTGTATGGACTGAGTGTATTCAACAAATTTTATTCTGGCTAATCCCCTTTATTCATACCACTAACGTCATAAAAGGAATTCTTCCTTTTGTCTTTTGTTGACCTCATCAATTTCATGGCTGAGTTCAGGTGTAGCTTTTCTTATCTGCTACTGAGAAGATGTCTATCAGAATTATGCTAGAAATGAATACAAACCACTTGATTTTGCTGGTTTATTTTCTTACCTTACATTCTGACTTACATAGCTTCTCTAAGTGCTATTAGCACCTGGTCTTTCTCTGCTTGATTGTTATGTCTTTTTGCTTTTATTTTTATCATTCTTTTCCTTTTTTAAAAAAAATCCTCACATTTTAACTTTAAAAAAATTACTTTGACAGGAAGTAACTGAATTAAAAAGAAAAAAAACTTACATTATGTCTCTGTCTTGTAATGTAAATGAATTGGAAAACAATTAGAGTGCTACAATTGCTTCAAGAAGGAAAAGGCCAAGTTCAATACATGTCAAAAAGTGCACTATCTGCTGTTAAGTAAGGAAGTAAACTATTGCCGGCCCACATTGCAAGGTGATTTTAATGACTGATTGAAAGTTATTTCATTTATGATGTTTATGACACTGAGAAAGGCATGAACATTGGACAAAGATTTCATATTTTAGGGAGAGAGATTTAATAGTATTCAGTAAAAAGGGAATTATTGTATTTGGTAAGGCAAAGGAGAATAAAGCAAAGGTACTACATGTGAGATAATGTCAATTAATTAACCGTATAAAAACTAGTAATATAGTTAAGATTTTGTATCCATCTCTCTCCCTCTCTCCTTCTCTCTCTCTCTCTCTCTCTCTCTCTCTCTCTCTCCTGCACACACACACACACATACACACACACACACACATACATTGTACAAACAATTTGGCTTGTGTTCTCAAATTCTCTGCCTGTCTCTCTTTCTCTCAGTATATATAAACTTACAACTTTCAAGTTATTTGCCAACTTACAGCCAGGTGATTTGCTTCATTGGTTATGCCAATGTTGCGGCTCTTGTCAAAAGTTATATCATCATCCTGAATCTAAAGAAAGACTGAAAGAAACTATGAAAACAAACACAATATCCAGATAACCAAGATAGCAGATGTGGCTGGATAACAGTTAAAATCTTTAGGCTTTTCTTATAAAGCAAAGACACAATGATTTAAATTATAGCTGAACTTAAAACTGAACATTAAAGCAACTATGGACAAGATCTTCATCATTATAGAATTTTGTGAGTTCATGTGTCCAATGATTTCATTTTGAATTCAAATAATGCCCTTTGCAACATTAGACTATGATGAGGTCTGCCAGCATGACTCTGTCATTAAAAGGCTTGCTTTGCAACTACATAACTCTTGGTTCAGTTCCTCTGAGTGGCACCTTGGACAAGTGTCTTCTACTATAACCTCTGGTTGATTTAACTTGTGAGAAGAATTTAGTCAGCAGAAACTATGTGGAAGCCTGTTGTTAATATATGTGTGCACACACACAAAAGGCTTTTGCCTTATTTCTACCAACCAAGTTGTACTTACAAGATATTAGTCAACTTGAGTTACAGTAGATGACACTTGCCCAAAATCAACATTTTAACCACATGGTAAGGTCATTATCCTACTTATTTATGTATGCATATATGCACACACACACACACACACACACACACACACACACACACACACACACACACACACACACACACACACCTGTTTCTGTCTCTCTGTCTTACTCCTCTCATCACCTGGCACAAAGACACCTCCTTCAATACCAATCTTCTCCTCTCAAAGGATCTTTGTCTTGCAAGTAACTTGGTTACCTCACCAGTGCTGGTGTCATGTAAAAAAGCATCCAGTCCACACTGTAAAGTGGTTGGCATTAGGAAGGGCATCCAGCTGTAGAAACCATGCCAAAACTGACTGTAGAGTCTTCTGGGTTGCTAGCTCCTGTCAAACAGTCCAACCCATGCCAGTATAGAAAACAGACATTAAATGATGGTGATGTTGATGATGATAATATATACATACACACATATGTATACATGATGGCTTCTTTTAGTTTCCATCTACTAAATCTCCTCACAAGGCTTTGGTTGGCCTGGGGCTATAGTAGAAAACACTTGCAAGGTGCCACACTGTGGGACTGAACTCAGAAGCATTGGTTGGGAAGCAAACTCTTTACTGTACAGTCCACACACACACACACACACATGTATATGCTTGTATTTATTTATTTATTTATTTATTTATTTATGTATGTATGTAATATATATGTGTGTGTGTGTGTATATATATATATATGTGTGTGTGTGTGTGTTTGTATATGCACACACACACACACGTGTCTTTTTGTGTCTATGTCTGCAAGTGTTTGTGTGTTTCTGCCTTTTACTCTATATTGCCAAATGATGTAAACAGTGGCAAAAAGCCAATGCTCTTCCTCAAAATTCTTCCAGGTTACTAGATTACAAACATTGTCTCTTCACTCTCACCATTAGAACTTCAGCGAACCAATGATTAAGCTTGCTAGAAACCTTTAACCAATAACACTATTGTTTACAAATTGCAATATAGGAACTCCTTGCACAAATAGCATAAAATTGGTAGAATTCTTTACTTGTTTTTGTCATTGGGTAGCCTTATTTGTGTGGTTGGTACACATAACAGAGAAACATATAAGTCTGCAGTCTCTTCACTCTTGAGTAAAGCATCATTAAGCTTTACAAACACTAGGCCTTGCAGCCACTTAAGATCTCTTGTAGTTGCCATCTACATTTTACTGGCTGAACCTTGTGTCCAGAGACAGAACCTACTTCAACTGTGAATGACTACTGACCATGCATTATAAGGCTAAAAATAGCAGCCCAATCTTGTTCAAATCTCATGTTGTTATGATATGGAAATAAATGCAAGTCTCATCGGTTTAATGTAGCTCCTAGTATACAAATAGGAGAGTTACACATGGAATATCTTTTGATGATATGTCTACTTGACCAGGGCTGACCTAGAAGTCAAACAAGGTCTACCACTGCTTGTATATCTGGAATGAAGTAGCTGATACACACATACATAAATATTCATGACTACAGTCAAAAAGAAAATGTTACCAATAAACCTTTATTCATAAATGGTAGGGGTTTCGTATATGTAACCTAGTGTGTTGAATAACTTTAGTCACCTGAAATAAGTTAAGCAATTAACCTGACAAATATTCCCTGCCTAAAATTTAAGTACTAAACAACATGACGGATAACTACATTCAGTTGACTTTAATTTTTTGGTAATATAAGTAATTATTGGAGTGTGTCTAGTTTTTAAAGCAACTGACCTGTTTCAGTTGTATTAATCTACTCAGTTAGCAAGACTAAGACTGATCAATATATATATATATATATATATATATATATAGCAATGTCAATTATGAATCTCAACAATATTAGTAGTATGGGGGCATGCACTGTAACAGTGTGACACTGTATCTAGTATTTGTTGGGGATTGCCTACTCCTGATGGAGGACACATTTGCACCACTCAGGTGACCACCCTCCAACCATGGGTCTGTCTGGGTAGTTGCTGCTGCTGAGGGTTTTCCTACCTCAATCTCTTTTAGTCACCATTTACAATACACAGAGGAAATGCTGGGTCTGTTCTTTGACATGCTACCCCCCCCCCCCCAGCTCTAGAGCAACATCTTAACCTCTAGGCCACAATATTGCTGAGGGGAAACTATCTTAGGAGAGCCACTTTTAAGCTGAGTTACTGCTGCATTGAATATACTCAGTCCTTATGTAGTAGTAGTTCTCCCTTATTATCAGCTGAGAACATTTATGAATTAGATATGGAACAGATATAACAAGTTGAATGTGTAGTTGAGGAAGGGTATGTTGTAAATATGATTTTCTTCAGAAACTAGAAAGGGGCAGAAAAGTTACGAAGCTGAATATATGATCCTGTTGGTCATCTTTTAACATTTTTATAAATCTATGTGTCCTTCAATAAATTATTATTATCTAAAATTTAAGGGGAAATTTTAATGTCACCGTTTAACCTATGTTTGTGAAAAATATTGAAAGAAAGCTTAAAGAAACAAAGAAAATATCAAATTTTCTTTAACAAAAGATGACACTTGCCCAAAATCGACTTTTTAATCACATGGTAAGGTCATTATCATACTTATTTATGTATGCATATATGCATACACACACACACACACACACACACACACACACACACACACACACACACACACACACATGCACACACACACACACACATGCACACACACACACAGAGTTTGGTAACAAAGGACACTGCTTGCATGACTGTGACACCTGTTTACAGCTATCATGTAATGTCAAGGCAAGGAGACAGTAACACACACTAGGTGCACACATGTGCGCATGCACACACACTCACGCACATACCTGTTTCTGTCTCTCTGTCATACTCCTCTCATCACCTGGCACAAAGATACCTCCTCCAATACCAATCTTCTTTCAAAAGATCTTTGTCTTGCAAGTAACTTGGTGACCCCACCAGTGCTGGTGCCATGTAAAAATTTCAGTTTAAATTTCATATGTGCACATGCCAGCATATATATTGGTGTTGTTTTCCTAATTACTTGTGGAAAAGACTGAAATGCTAATACAGCTTTGTATTTGTTAACTGAGAAGGTTTCACTATTTATTAATAAATAAATTTGTTTACAAATTTCCAAAGTCCAACCTCTTCTTCCTCCATCTTATATGTACTTTAACATTTGGGTTCAAATAACTGACGCTCCATTAGTTATGATGACAAGGGTTCCAGTTGATCTGATCAACGGAATAGCCTGCTTATCAAATTAACATACAGGTGGCTGAGTACTCCACAGACATGCATATTCTTAACATAAGTTCTCAGGGAGATTCACCATGACACAGAATGTGACAAGGCTGGCCCTTTGAAATACAGGTAGGGCTCATTTTGCCAGCTGAGTGAATTGGAGCAGCATGAAATAAAGTTTCTTGCTCAAGGACACCTGCTACCAGGAATTGAACTCATAAACCACACGATCATAAGCCAAATACCCTAACCACTATGCCACACACCTTCACTAGGGTGCAGATAATACAAAAGTTGATG